>NW_021147061.1:0-25000 GCF_002837175.3 Physeter macrocephalus
CTCTACTTCGTTCCAAGGAGGGAAGAAAGACTCGTTCCTAAGGCCAGGACTGGCCAGCCCTCCCCTGCCACTGCATGGGATTGAGCAAAAAGCATGCGATCCAGCTGGACAGACCTGGGTTCAAATCCCAGCATTCTAGCCCCATGACCTCTGGGAGTCATTTTTCCTCTCCAAGCTTCCCCTCCCTTACGTCTAAAATGCAGATTATATTTCCTACTTTGAAAGATTATTGCAAAGATGACATGAGAAAGTATATGCAAAAATAACCTGTCACAAACTAAGTGGTCTCTCTCTTTCTTGGCCTCTGTGATCCCCTATCCTGATCTCCACTTCCTTCTTTCCCATCTCCCCTGACTCTCAGACAGTCTCACCAACATTGTAAGTCATATATTAGTAAGAATAGAAATAGTGCCATCTTGTAACTCTAAAGCAGACTTTACAGAAGTTGCTCGTTAGACGAGGGGGTGCTCTGGGCAATGACAGCGTTTTATTCATCTTAATTTTCTCAGTGCCCACCCCAGTGCTAGACACACAGGAAGTGCTCAATTGACATGCCTTGGATGAATGAATGAAGTGCTTTCATGGCTGGAGGGGACATCCATTCCACTTGTCTGCCCAGTACCCTGTCCCCTTCATCTAGTAACAGCTTCTCCTTTACTTAGGCAACTGTGTTCCCCCACTGCAATCGCTGAGTGCTCCTTCCCCTTCCTGCTACACAGTTGGTCATGTGACCAGGCTGGTCCAATCAGAGCCTTCCCCAGGATTTTTCTCCCTGGGAATGGGGGAGAACCCTCTTTCCAGTTCACTCTTGAGGCCAGAGGGTAGGTAGAACTGCCTGTGGGCAGAACACCAGCCTTTCTCACTGGCAAAGATGAAGTCATGTGCTCAAAAAGAGAGATGAGAGATGAAAAGAGGGTGCCCAGATCCCCCAGTCCTGGCTTTCCTATGATTGGGTTATGTGAATAAATGAAATTCCCATTTCTTCATTAAACAGCCAAGCTGGGATTCTGCCATTCACAGACACTGACTCACAAAACATCTGTTATCTAATCTTCTCAATAACATCCCAAGCCAAGCCAGGAGGGATTGGTTATTCCCATTTTATGGATGAGAAAGTCAAGTCTTGAGAAAGTGAATTTATTTCCTGAGACCACATAGCTGGTAATGATGTAACTAGATCTGATAACAAAGAGTGGAATTTTACCTAGAGTGGCAGGCAGTGTGATTAGGGACTCATGTGTGTTTACTTCCATACCATCAATAACCCAGTGACATCACAATATCTGCCCTCATATAGATGGGGAAACTGAAGAAGTTAATTACCCAAGGTCACCAAGCTAGTCAGTGGAGTTAGCCTAGGTCTGTCTGCCCAGAGCAGGCACCACCAGCCACCGCGCAGCATTGCCTCCAAGTCCAGGGACCTTTCCAGCCTCTGAGGCCGCCTTTCTGGAAGAGGATCACCTCTGGGCAGTGGAAGACTAAGAGCACTGGGAGATAATGAAGGACCTGTCATATGCACGGCTTTGTGCAAGGACTGTAGGGGTGCAGAAACGGCCAAGCCACGCTGCTTACCTCAAGGAGCTTCAAGACGTGTCCGTGAATTCCATGCTGCAAAGTGTGAGGGCCCTAATGGAAACTCTGGTGAAGTGCTCTGTGGCCCAGAGGAGGGGGAGGTGATTCCAGCTGGGGGAGGCACGGGACTGGGAGAGAGTCATAGGGCAAGCAGGACTTAAACGTGTTCTTTAATATAGGTAAGATCTGTACCTGTGGACACAGTGTGGTCATCAAGCAGAGGGAGATGCATAAGTAAACAAAGCAGAGGGAGATGCGTAAATAAACAGACTTCGCGATGGCAAGTCCAGTAGTGCAGCTGGATAGGAGGAAATGGACTAATTTCCACAGTATGCATAAATGGGAAAAGACAAAGACAAGACCAAGAAGTGAGTTAGAGGCAACAAGTCTTCCACGCCAGGATGAAAAGTCTGGGCTTCGTTCAACCAATAGGGAGCAACTGGGGCCTTTTGAGAAGGACAGTGACACCACTGGACTGGAACATTAATATGGAGGACAGAAGAGGAGGGAGAGACCAGTTAGGAGGAGGCCATCTGGAAAGGCAGTGAGGCCTGAAGTAGGCCAGGGGAGCGCAGGGGGTGGGGGATAGGAGATGACCCCAATGACGTTGCGGAGGCAGAACAGTCAGAGAAGAGCAGGTGTGGGAGAAAGAGCTCAGACTTAGGAAGCAGACCCGGCTTGAGCCTGAACTGCCTGCCCCTAAGAGCTGCAATGCAGGTGCAGTTTACCGGGACCTTGAATGGACAGCAAGAGCACTTGATGGACTGATGCTGTCCCAGGAGCCAGATCTCAGCCTGACGTCTAGTAGGTGTTTGACGAATGCGGAAGTGATGATGGGAGGATGGACGGACAAGCGAGTGAATGATCCAGTGAGTGAATGAACAAATGAATGAATGAGTAAAGGAAACAGGGGAGGGAGAAAGGGAGGCAAAACAGCTTCCAGTGCTCCCAGAGGAAACTTCCTGACCCTTTTCCCACCTCCGTCAACTCAGTCCCAAGCCTGAACACAGCCCTGGGCTGAGCCAGGGTTTCCACAGCTGCAGAACCTTAGGTGGAGGAGGAGGAGGGAGGGGAGGGCGGGAAAGGTTGAAACATGATCAACTGCTTGCCATGCACCACCGGCATCCCTCCTCCTGAAAAAACAGGAGTACTTAGAAGGAAATGTTACTTAAAACCCAGTTAGCGCTGCTGTGATTTAAAGCTCCTCTGTATTTGGTTCCCCACCAGCCCTGCCGGTTTGGGGCAGGGATGGCAGCCACTGCTGGGACTGCGACCTCAGCCTAGCCAGGGACTACGGGGGCCCAGCTCTTCGTCAGTGTGGGCCTGGCCCAGGGGCCAATGGTGTCTGAGCCCGTGTGGAGCCTGGGAGCTAGGAGGCCTCCAGGCAGCCTTCCTGTTGGGACCACTCCTTCCCTTTCAGACACATCATTCACCTGCCAGTCAATAATCACGCCGTAAATATTATTAATGGTGACTAATGTTGTATACTCATTCTCATTTGATGTCTACAGCAGCACTGTGAGGTTTCTCCCCAGATCACAGATGAAGAAACTGAGACTCGGAGAACATGACTTTCCCCAGTTCACACAGTAAGGGGTAGAAGTTGGTCCAACATGAAGCACAAGGAGGTGCCCGGTCACTACCCACTGCCCCTCTCACATTTGCGCTAAACAGGGCTGAGAGGGGAGAAGCGATGCAAATTAATCCCCCTGCCAGGAATAGAAAATGCCACCCAGGCAGGAGGGCAGGCAAAAAAGTCCTCACGATAATCATATTGATGAGCGTTAATATTATTGAGGTTTTCTCTTTGCCAGGTCCTCCTACACACTAGAAATGAATCAACCCATTTAACCCCATGGTAACAATGGTTACTATCTCCCCTGTACAGGTAAGTGTCCAGGGAGGTGAGTGACTGGCCCAGGGTCACGCACGGCCAGGACACGGCAGAGCCTGAACTCAAACCCAGGTCATTCAACTCCAGAGCCAGGGCCCTACACTTCCTCTAGTTCCAAAACTGCTCTGAGGGTTACTGCTGCCCCTAGGTTCTCCGGTTTGTTAAATGGAGACAATGACAGTACTTGCCATACACCATGGTTATAAAAAGCTAGTTGAGAATATGGTTACAGGGTCACCCCCAAACTGTCAGATGTCGTATAGTGGATCTTATCATTGTCCCTGGGGCTTGCATGGCCTTGAGAGCCACTTTTTGTTCAAAAGACAGGAGAGGAGTTGGTGTAGGTGGATGGGAGGCCAAGCAGGTGTGTGGACAGGGAGGCAGAGACCGGGGTGGGGGGGCAGCTGGGCAGAAGAGGCTGGGACAGTGCCGATGGAGACAGACAGAAGTCACATTGAGTGCAGACTAGGGTTCCTGGGGCCTGCTGTGTGATCTTGGGCAAGTCACTGCCCCTCTCTGGTCCCAGTTTCCTCCTCTGAAAAATAAAGGTAGGGGCCGTGATGAGTGGGGTGAAGGTGCTCCCTGAGGTCACTTCCAGTCTCACTGCACTAATTCAATTTTCCCGAGAGCTGGCCTGCAGCACAGTGGAACACAGGAAACAGATTTTTGGGTGTGGGTATGGTTCAAGAGCCAGTTCTCCACAAGCTTTGCTACTGAAGACCCAGAACTACAAGCAAATGTGAATGCCCCCAGCTTCCTGCCCTCCACCCCACCCATCCTGTACTCACCCTACCAACTCCCCAAAGATACTGAGAAAATGGAGCACTGGGGACATAGCAGAGAGTCACTGATTTACTCTGAGCTTCAGTTTCCTCATCTATAAAATGGGGGCAGGGCACTGTGGCAAGGCGGTAGCTTAGGTCCCTTCCAGCTCTGCCAGCCTAGGGTTCTGGCCTTCAAATGAAGCTTATTTTGTCACGAGGATATCTGTTTCTCGGGATAGGAGTTGGGAGAGGGTGAGAGCAGTGCTAACTCAGTTCTTCCTGGGTAGAACACCCTCCAGAGGGAGATGAGATGGGAGATGGGTGCCCAGCAGCTGAGGAGAGGAGAATAAAGGAGGGGCTTTAACATCTCTGTGCTAAATTCCGGATCAGCTTGGTGAAAGAATGTCACTTCCTCCGGGAAGCTCCTGGGACTTTTCTGGGTGCTGACCTCCTGAATACATGGTGGTCGTCCCATCTGACCACCTCCTCCCCATCTCCAGCCCGTTCCCGTCTGGGTGCCCCCCCACACTCTCACACACAGACGCCCCTGCCCTACAAGTGCAGGTGTCCCACTGACTGACCACAAGTCCCCACCACCCTGACCTCTGACCCCTGCCCGAGGCCCACTACAGAGGTCAGGGCTTCTGTCCTATTTTCTAATTTCCTTCTGCTTTGATTTTGCAGGGTTTTTTTTGACAGCCTGTGGACTTCCAGGCTTGGCTGAAGGGCAGCTCTTTACAAGGAAAAAAATAGTTGAAGAGAAAGCTGGGACATAAATACAGAGCCTGCCTCTTTCTCTGCCCGATGTTCTGACCAGGCTCTGGGAAAGATCCTGTGACCAGGGGGCCCCTCAGAGGCCACTTCATTGTTTGAGGTTCCCAGTGTGTTCAAACAATGAGACTTTGCCAATTTCGGCTTACACAAAGTATGGTATATATTACAATTTAACATTTAACAATTTAAAGCTTTAACACAAAAATTACAATGTAATATAATTGCTCTATTAACAAGATAATTACAGGTTTATTTTTAATTAATTCATAATATGCTGCAGATGGTGTGGTCTGGTAATAGGACCAAGTTTAAAGTTACAGGATGAACAGTTTCTTTTGAACCTGTCAGGGTAGCTCTGAGACAGGAGAAATAAACTCATTTGAAAAAAAATGTCAAGAGTTGAATGTGAGAATGGGGGACCCAGCTGGAAAGTTTCTCCTGCCCCTTTCATGCCCCCCACTCCCTTCCCCCATAACAAACTCTGCTCCCGAACATGTCACTCCCCCGAGATACCCTAAAACCTAGACCAGGGAGGAAATTTCTAGATTAACAGTCTAGACTCCTCCATTGACCAGATGGGAGGACCAAGGCCCCAGACAGCAGAAAGAGAACTGGATTTGGAGTCAGGAGAGTCTGTTTTCAAACACACCTCTTTCACTTATACGGCCTCGGAAAAGTCAGTTCACCCCTCTGAGCCTCAGTCTCCTCATTTGTGAAATGGGCACAAATAAAGGACGCCTTCTGGTGCTGCAGTGACGTACCCAGCAATGGACACTGGTGACATGATTCCTGCCCGGGAGAGATGAGGGCGACGCCGACAGGGCTAGCAGCAGTACTGAGATTAAAACCCAGGCCAGGGTACCGTGCATCCCCTACGCTCACCTGGCCCTCCAAAGCTGAGCAGGAAGTGGGTTGGAGGATAGAGCCTTCCCTAATTCCGGGGTCAGCAGGGAGAAACTGTGTCACCAGAAACTCTGTCCCCAGCTGGATCCAGGTCTCCAGCATCCCCCACCTTGGTCCCAGGGCTTATCCCAACATTGTCCTGCACAACCCCTAGTCGGACCCTATCTCCCACCCCTTCCCAGACTCCCAGCCCTCTGGATCCACTGGTCGTTAGCAAATACACCCTATCCCCGACTTTCTCTGAAGTTTCCCTTCGCCTTCTTGCTCGAGGACTGGCTCCCCTCTGAGAACACAGGTTCTCCTACAGCCCTTTCAAGTGGCATCTATTTTCTTTCACACTCCTTGCTCCTAAGTTTCACTTCCCAGCAACCTCCCTGGCTTCTTCCTTTACTGTCTTTGAAGGGTACGGCATCATATCCCTACTGCCTACCTCCCCGCTAGCTGCAATCATTCACAGCCCTCACTCACTGAGGAGCTGAGCATTCGCCTCACCACCTTCTCCATCAAACGCCTGTCATTAGTCAGCATCCATGAGGAGGGTCGAGGCAATGTACTGGCCTCTTAGTTCTTTTGATCTCCTTCCACCTTCCCATCATATACTCATTCTCTAAACCTTATATTATCATATCTGCACCTCCCTTGAAATCTCGATTATAAACATCTCTGAAAATACTCTGCCCGTCACCCCTCTCCTTCCATCTCACCCACTCTGATGCCCCCATCCTAGCAGCACTGACCTCATTGAGACCGCTTCCATTTTCTCAAATCCATCACCCTGGAGGCAGACTCCCTTAACCAGCCTGGATGCCACGGGTCAGCACTCCAGCCATCCCACCACAAGTGCCCCCAACACCCTCGTCCTTCTTTGCTTTTGTCACATTACCTGGCAAGACCCTATCTCTGGTTAAACCCAGAGATCCATCCACTTTGTGCCAGCACCGAACAGCTGAAAGCCACCGAGGACAATCAGGCACTCATCATGACTGGACCTACTTCATACTGATGGGCTCTCAAAACTGCCAGGGAATCCTACTACAGTTCCCTGGAAAATTCACTTCCCTCATCTCTGAGAACACCATTTCCCACCTTCTCTCCTTGAATCTCGAACACGTCTCTCATTCTTTCACTCTCGCCTGATGATCTTGTTTCATATTTCATAGGAAAAAAATAGAATCAGGAATAAAGCTCTGCCTTGAATTCCTCCTACCAATTCCTCCTTTCTTACCTGCATCTCAACCCACGTAGTCTGTCCTCCCTCCCATAATTACACAGGGAGAGTCTCCATCTACCTCCAACCTCCCCCTGTGAGTTATCTTTACCCACCCTTGCCAACTCTAGGACTTTGCCCTTATCGTGGTCCCCTTTCTCTCCTGCACCGTCGTCATTTCTCGCTCTGCTGGAACATTCCATCACCACACAAACATGCCTTAATACAGTGCATCTTAAAAATGCCTCCATGGTCCCCGCATCCCCTCCCGCTGTTGCCCTGTTTCCCTCACTTGTCTTCATAGAAAAACTCCTCCAAAGAGTTGTACATGTCCACTCTCCACCTCCTCATCCCCGTTCCTTCATTACCGCCAAGCAGATTTCGTCACCACCCTGTCCACTGACCCAGCTGCAGTCAAGGTCACCAATCACCTACACCTAATAGATCAATGGTCACGTCTCTGTCCTCGCCTTGTTTCACCTCTCAGAAGTCTTCGTCTAGGTGACCACTCCCTCCTTTTGAAATGATTGCTCCTCTTGCTTTTTTGACAACACCTCACTTACCTTTCTTCCTCCTTCAGGGCCACTCCTCTTTCCAGGCTTCTCCTCTGCCTGGGCCCTAAATCGTGGGGTGCCCCAGCCCCCTTATGCTGTGTATGAACCTTCTCTCTTCCGGGGGTCTGGTCTCCTCACACTGCACACACCATCTATGTGCTGACCGCCTTCACCTTGTATCTCCAGCTGTGACCCTTCCTTTGATCTGCAGACTCACTTCCCCAACTGCCTATTCAACATCTTCCCTTGAATATCTGAGGCATCTCCAACTCAGCCGGTCCAAGAAGAACATTTGATCCCCCAACAAATCCACTCCTTTTCCCTATAAGGCTTCCATATCTCAGCAAGTAGCACCACCATCCACCAGGCTCAGATACCCAGAGTTATCCCTGATTCTTCTTTCCATCACACCCGACAGAGAGTCCTATTGGCTCCGCCTCCTAAATAAACATACCCAGGAACTGACCATTTATCACCAACTCCACTGCTCCAGCCCCACACTAGCCTCTCACCTGCACTATTACATCTGTCCCCCGCTGGCCTTCTCACGGCCACCCCTGCTCTTTCACACAGCGGCCAGAGCAAACTTTCTAGAGTGTAATTCAGGTCACACTCTGCCCGTGTTTAAATGCCCCAATGGCTTTCTGTTGCAACCAGAATAAATAAACCAGTACCTGACCATGATGTTGCAGATCAGGTTCCCTGGACAGCCTCTGAAGTGGAGAGCAGCGTGCAGGAGGTTGGTTGGGGCGTGCTCTCAGGATCGGGCCCTGCTGGGGAAGGAAGGGAAACGGTGAGCTGCCATACAGTTGTAACAGAGGCCTCAGCCGACCCCACGGGAGCCCTGGAGTAGGATGGTCCTTCCCAGGCGTCCCAGGAAGGGAGGTCAAGCCTTACACCCAGCATCGACCTGTCATGGCTGTGGGCTGTCTTCCCCAGGGCACGGGGCATTACCCTGAGGGGACCAGACAGCTCTCTTCAGCTGACCGCAATTCCTAGCAAAGGACTCAGCTGAGAGAGCTCAGCTGCCCACCCTCCCGGCCACAGAGGAGAAGGGGTGCAGTCTCCAGGGCACCCACGGCCTCCGAGACCCTGCATGCTCTGCCCCCTGTGATCCTCAACGCATTCCCCACTACGCGCCCCTGTGTTTACTCTGCTCCAGCCACGCGGACCATCATTCGGCCCCTAAAACATGCCGAGCTGGAGAACTTTGCTCGTGCGGCTTCCTCTGTGTCTCAGTTTCCCCATCTGTAAAATGGAGGAAATAATCACACCTACCTTATAGGTTGAGAGGAGTAAATGTGTCAATACGTGTAAAGAGCAGTGCTTGGCATGTGGAGGTGTCATGTAATCAGAAGTGATGCTGATGATGATGACAATGACATGACCGTGATGATAACAGAGGAGACTCTCTTCCCCATTCCCTGCTAAACATCCTAAAATGCACAGGGCAGCTTCCCCTCAACAAGGAATTATCTAGCCCACAATGTCAGTAGAGCCGAGGCTGAGAAATCCCGGTTTCCATGCTGATTTTCTGCACAATGAGAAGGTTTGTCTTACTCTCTCTTATAGCCCCAGTACTGACACCCTGTCGATGTTCAGTAAATAGATGTCAGCTGGCAGGACTTATATGCCCTCGATGTGTAGCAGGTGGTCCAAAATGTTCACTAGGTGAACATGTGATAAGCTCAGTTGACTTCAGAGCTTAGGATCTTGGGGAGTCGTTTAACCTCTCCAAGCTTCAATTTGCAATTTGTTCATTTGTGAAACAACTTAAATATTCATCCATGCGACCGACATGTACTGAGAGCTCACTGAGTTTCTGCCCGTCCACCCTTCAGAACTGTTTAGGGGAGCTCTGTGAATTCATCCTTTGAGACCTGCTGACGTGTCACCTCCCCTGTGAAGTCTTCCCTGATCCTTGACCTCCCCAGGGGCCCACTCCCCACTGAAAGACTCTCCTCCTTCTGTTTCCCAAAGCCCCATATTTGCAGTGCTATCGGCTTGAAATGCTCCTTTAGTTCTAGGCCCTATATCCCCTGCTTTTATAACAAATAGCTTGCAATGGCTCCTTTACGATCCTGAAACGAAATTCATAGACAGTATAACCTTCCTAGACACACCGTTTGAAAGTAAATCAACATAATGTCTTAACTATAATATAAAAGTAAAGTAAAGATCATTTCTAACAAAATATGTATTTCAATATGTAAATGCTCAGGTTCAAGTACACGAGAAGACATAACGAAGAAGTCAGAACCTTGCACCCACATACTGGATCAACGCGAGGGCCGCAGCCTCAAATGCAGCCTGACATTCAGGGGTTATGCGTGGGACTCAAATACCACAAAGAGCATTGCCATCGGAAATGTGATTTTCCAAAAGTGATGAATAACTCTGGGTAATGTTTCCAACAGAACAAAATACAATCTTCCTTCAATTTACGCGGTAGTTGTATTCCTGGAAATGCTTTATGTTTATATACAAAACAGAGTTAGGTTCCAGGCTCAAATAATTATAAACAGGTTTTCACCTATTTAAATGTCAACCAGGATATTTGAAAGTCAGGCAGGATGTGGGGTAATTCTTCGTTATGCAGGACTCTCCTGTGTGGTTTGTAAGACTTTAGGAATCACCGGCCCTTCCCACTCAATGCCAGCAGCATCCTCTATAGTAACTGTGACCATCAAAACACCTTCACTTATTCCCAAAGCTCTCCCTAAGGGACAGCACTGTCCCCGTGGAGAATTTCTGTTCTCATTTGTTTGTCTCTTTCTCCAGACTATGAGCCACCAGCGGGCAGATGAACTTGTCCTGTCCGTCAGTGTGCTCCCAGAGCCTAGAAGGAGCTGGGTACATGATGGATACTCAGTAAATACTGATTGCTCAAGTAGCTGGGGTCATGCCCACATCCCCTCAGCCAACCCCGGAGGTCACCTCCAGATGGACATGCCAGCTGCTTCCTAAGCCACAGCCTGTGGGAGGTCTCTGACCCCAGGGGGTGCCAGCCCTTGTGCAGGGCAGGCTCAAAATGCCAGGGAGTTAATAGCCTGGAGGCCACCCACCACAGATGGAGATAAACCCACCTTCCTCCCTGCTCTGTGGGACCGATCTGAGGGACACTGGGCACAGTGTCTCAGAGGGTCCCCTTGTGAGGCTGAGCCCCCAGCCACCCTGCATGAACACACCCTGCTGGCTTCCCCTCCCCCAGCTCACTTCCCCACTCCTCAGAACTTCCTGTGATCACCTCCCAAATAGAGCACTTGCGCCAGACTCCGTTTCAGGTACTATTGCTACATTACAAACTACCCCAGAATGGCTGGAAACAGCAACGATTTCTTATTTCTCCCGATTCTGTGGGTGGCTGAGTGGATCCTCTGCGGTATGGCCAAGTCTCTCAGCTACATCCAGCTGGAAGGTCAAAGCTGGCCTCACCCACGTATCTGACAGGCTGGTGGTGCTGGCCCGTGGCCAGGGAGACTCTGTTCTCCCACTCAGGGCTTCCCATCCTGCAGTAGCTAGACTGGCTCCCATGCATGACACCTCAGGACAATACCCCATGATGGCAAAGGAGAAAGTTGCTCCTCTTAAGGCCTAGGCCTCAGATCACAAATACCCTTTGCACTGCATCCGTAGGTCATGGCAATCACAGGCCACCCAGGTTTGGAGAAACAGACTCCTCTATGAATGGGAGTTGCAGTGAACGATGTGCGTGCAAGGACGGCAGGGGTTTGTGACCATTAAGCAATCTTCCACTTGGGGTCTGCTTTTTTTGGGGGGGTCCCACATTGACAGTGGAAGATAGAAGCCACATGAGAAGCACCTTGGAAACCAAGCCGAAGCACTCCCCGGGCCGCTGGTGCGGACTTGGGCGTGTAGCTCGTGGACACAGGCTGGGAGGCAGCCAAGACCTTCTCAACATCTCTCGTTCCACTGCCACACTTGTATTTTTCCACAAGACTGCACAGTTCACCAAAGATACAATTACTGAAGGCAGAACATAAACAGTGTGTGCCACGCACCCGTGGGGGTCTGTAGTTCAGACATGTCTCCAGGGGTAATTAGAACCTCCTCCGGAAACACGAAGTCTTGAAATAGTGCCCCAGCGGTGTGCCCTGCGCCTGCTGAACCCGGCGGGTGGCCGGGGACTCCTCAGAGCAGAAAAGGAGCTGAAGGTGGGGAGGCGGAGGCAGCCAGAAATCCTGGGAGAACTCTCTCCAGGAGGCCTCGGCCAGAGGAAACGACACCCTGCTGCAGCGGCAGGAGGGAGTTCAATGTCAGGGAGAACTTCTCTCACCACCAGGGCCATTTTTCGACCCCAGCACAGGGTTGCCTCCTTTGCCTGTAGATGGGAGAGGAGAGAAGGGGGAGGCCTGGCTGGACAGAGGCAGGATAGGGGTACGATGGGCCTTCCAAGGGAGGCTGGGGATGGGGAGGAGGAGATTTCCTGGATAAGGGAGAGGAAGGGACCATGGAGCCTTGCAGACCTGCTCTGTGGCAGGCACTG
The DNA here is from genome assembly GCF_002837175.3 of Physeter macrocephalus. Taxonomy (NCBI): domain Eukaryota; kingdom Metazoa; phylum Chordata; class Mammalia; order Artiodactyla; family Physeteridae; genus Physeter; species Physeter macrocephalus. The sequence continues at coordinate 12,176 of NW_021147061.1, forward strand.
TGCTACACACTTCACACCCAATCTCACTCAATCTGTCCCCATTTTATAGATCCGAAAGCTGAGTCTCAGAGACGTGAAATGCTGTGCCCAAGAGCACCACGTTGCTACGTGGCAGAGCAGGGACCAAGGGCTTCTTACTCCACAGCCAATAGGAGCATCTAGAGGAGAGCAACAGGCAAGGTGAGGTGTCTGGACAGCAAAGAGAGGATGCTCTCCAGAAGGAAGGAAACACTTCTGCCTTAAAATTCTTGAAGGCCAGTCACAGAAAAGAGATTGCCTTAGTCTGCATGTCTCCAAAGGCCAGAAACAGGCCAGGGAGGAGATGTTATCGAAAGATAGATTCCAGTTGGATACAAGAAAGAACTTTTAATAGACAGAAATGTCCCACTCTGGAACGAACGGGCTGTGTGGATAGGAAGTGAGCTCCCCATCCCTGGAAGCATGTAAGCACAGCCTGGATGCTCACCATCAGAACTTCTGCAGAAAGGTCAGAGCCGGTTCCTGTGAGTCTCCTGACGCTTGAGGATCTCTGGGAGGGGCTGGGGTGCCCTAGCTGGGGTGCCCCTGGTGTACAGGAACAGAGTCAGGGCAGGGGAGACTTGGTAACTAATGGACAGGCTCTGGGCCCCACTCTCTCTCTTCCCTGAGCCTCCAGACACCCTCATCTCATTACTGTTCTCCCGTCAGAGCCACTGCCTGGCGAAGGAGAGGGATCAGGCCACGCCCAGCCCCGCCTGCAGGCTGAATGGCAACCAGCTAACCCGCTGACCCTTAGTCAAAGTCTTGGAGCGCAGCGGCCGCTGGATGGATGCAGGTGTTTCTCCAGCTCCAGTTACTCTACAGGAGGCTCATGTGGTGGCAAGAGGCAGAAGGAGCGGAAGGCAGAGACAGCAGAGATGGAACGGTCCTAGGGGAGCCCACAGCCATGGCCTCAGCCCGGGGCTGGGGGCAGAGAGGAGGAGGGTCTCCTTCTCCATCCCCGACCACTGGCGCCTTCCACTCCAGCCCGAGCTCACAGAGCTCAGCTACCAGGGAGGTCCCCCAGCCGGGCTGGGAGAGGCCTGGTGCTGGGCAAGGGAGAGGGGAGACTGAGCACCATGAGGCAGCCCAGGCCCTGGTGGTACCAGGGAGATGAGCCATCGAGACCATGAAAGTCTCTACCCCCAAAGCACACCCCCCATACTGGGGGCTGGAGGTTGTACACAGGGGCCAGCTTGAGGTTGTGGGAGGCATCTGTCCATCCTGGGGAGCCCTCCTCCACCCCATTCCACACAGCAAAGTCACCCTATGTTCCACGTGGGAGCGGTCAGCCCTAAAAGTGGAGAAAGAGTGGCGTGGATAGAACACACTCACATCCAACCCCCAAGATCCTTCCCATCTAGAATTTCCAGAACAAGGTGGTTTAGGAGCCCTGCCAGCCCTCCTTCCTCTGCCCCCTCATCTTCCTCCCGATTCAGAAGAACTTGACAGGTGGGCAGGGGTTCTGGGCCCCAAAGCTACCTGTTGGGGGGCGTGGGAGGCTCCCATCCAAGAAGTGCAATCTGATGGAGGAGACACAGACCCTACCCTGGAGGATCTCCCAGGCTGATGGGAGAGGCAGAGTTCTGAGGTCAAGAACCCAGTCTGAGGGAGGAAGACAAACACGCAGATGTGGACTCACAAAGGCTCACACAATGTATTGACAGAAAACAAACTTAAGGTTACCAGGAGATAAGCGGGGGAGGGAGGGATAAATTGGAAGATAGGGATTGACATATGCACACTACTATATATAAAATAGATAACTAATAAGGACCTACTGTATAGCACAGGGAACTCTACTCAATACTCTGTAATGGCCTATATGGGAAAAGAATCTAAAAAAGAGTGGATAGATGCATATCTTTCAGAAGAACTTGACAGGTGGGCAGGGGTTCTGGGCCCCAAAGCTACCTGTTGGGGGGCGTGGGAGGCTCCCATCCAAGAAGTGCAATCTGATGGAGGAGACACAGACCCTACCCTGGAGGATCTCCCAGGCTGATGGGAGAGGCAGAGTTCTGAGGTCAAGAACCCAGTCTGAGGGAGGAAGACAAACACGCAGATGTGGACTCACAAAGGCTCACACAATGTATTGACAGAAAACAAACTTAAGGTTACCAGGAGATAAGCGGGGGAGGGAGGGATAAATTGGAAGATAGGGATTGACATATGCACACTACTATATATAAAATAGATAACTAATAAGGACCTACTGTATAGCACAGGGAACTCTACTCAATACTCTGTAATGGCCTATATGGGAAAAGAATCTAAAAAAGAGTGGATAGATGCATATCTGATTCACTTTGCTGTACACCTGAAACTAACACAACATTGTAAATCAACTATACTCCAATAAAATTTTTTTTAAAAAGGCTCACAAGGTGAGAGGGTCCCCTGCCCTCTGTCACACTTGCACACGTCAGCGCTGGGAGAGCAGTGTATATGCCGAAGGAGGGACAGAGGTCAATCCTGGGGGCGCCCCGGAGGAGGAGGTAAGCTCGGAAGTGGCTTTACTTCCTCCAGACGCTGCCGCAGAAGGCGTTTCCCAGGGCACAGGAGCCCCAGTCTGTACGGCTGTGGAAGCCAAGAAAGAGCAGCTTATTAATTTAATCCTTAAGCAAATTTACAAAATTGTCAGTGGATTTGCAGGAAGCCGAAGGAAGTGGCTTCCGGGGGAGCGGGCAGGGAGGGAGGAGGCTGACGCCTTGCAGCACCTCCAGGCAGGGCCCCTGCTTCTCTGCACCCCTGCTCTCAATCTCTTCTCTAGAAGCAGAACCTGAAAATGGGTCAGGGAGGACTTCAGCCACGTTGGCCGCTAAGAGGAATAATTCTAAGGTACTGAGTAAGTGCTTTCAGCACTCTGGACACTGAACATACATTAACTCATTTCATCCTTTCTTTCTTACACTTTCTTCCGCTTTATTGAGGTATAATTGACAAATAAAACTGAAATAAGGCAGGTGCTATTACTAACCACATTTTACAAATGGGAAAACGGAGACACAGAGCCCTTTAGTCACTTATGGCCCGTGGTCACACAGCTCGTGAGCGGTAGAGACAGGCTGCTATCCGAGACAGGCTGTCCGGCATCCTTAACCTCGCTGCAAGTCTAAGTCCTCCTGGGTCTCTTGCCTCTCTCTTTCTTTCCATTTTGGCTTCTGTGAAAAGGGGGAGAGACCGTCCTTGGTTCCTACTTCCCATTCCCGTGGGGATTGTGGGCCTCTCATGCTGTCCCTAAGGGCAGCGCCAAGGGTCAGCCTGGCCATCCCCCAGCCTCGAAGCACCTCTGCCACACAGTGCCAGGGTAAACATCTCTCTCACACCCTCCCCTGTCCCCCTCCACCGATTCCTTCCATCTTCCATCTCCCCCCTCCATCCTCCAGCCCAAGTGATGGAACAGATGACAATCAGTGCTTCCCTTCAACTCGTGTTCCGAGCCTTCCCCTCAGTCCCTGAGGAAGGCGCAGCCTCTCAGTGGTGCCTCAGGCCTTCAAGCCCTACACAGACTTCCCTGTTTGCATAATAAGCCCTGCGCCCATTAGCCTTCTGGTTTGAAGAGGCCTCTGTAAGCCAGCTGACCCAGCACCGGCTGAGTCTCAGTCCCCACGGAAGCCGAGGCCAGTTAACCTGTTTGGAGAGTTCACTGATTAAGCACCAATAAGAAATGACCAGCCTGCAACCCCACCCAGGCCACCGGGCCTGGTCCCTGGTCCAGCTCCAGCACCTCTGTCCAACAGATCCCTTATTAGCATCTTAATGTAACAAGCATATGCAATGAGGCATCAGAGAAAATCCCCAGCATTTAAATTCATTAAGAGTCTCTGGAAGTCTTCAGTGTGGAGGTGGAATTATCACTAAACTGCTTTTAACTTACCAGCTGTGCACTAAACGGCAGAGGAGCCTGGCTCTAGTGTTTAGGGGGCCTGGATGGGTGTTGCCATCTGGGGGCCCAAACTCAAGCCCAGGGGTGCCGAGGCTTCTGGCTGGAGAGCTGTGTTTTCTAGATTCTGTTCCACATCCTAATGATGAGTGAAAAATTCAATCAACCAGCTGGCTTGTCCACTTAGGAACAAACAGCCGCCTCAACTGATACTGATGTGGCTGCACGTCTCAGGCTAAGGTTTGTGACCCTGCTTCTCTCTGCTCAGCATCTGATGGATGATGGAGGAAATGTCTCTCCTCTCCCAGGCATGGCCCCCCCTCTGCCCGGCCAGACCTCGCCCAGGCATCAGTCATCCCCTCCAGGAAGCATTTCCTGATGCTCATTCCCTTCATCTCCATCATCCTGTGCATCCACTGTCCCAGCACACAGCCCACAGTGCAGCCATAACCTTGCTAAGATCATGTGCCCAAGAGCCCCGGAGGGCAGCATTTAGCCTCTGTGTATCCCAGAGCCCAGCCAGCACCTGGCACAAAAGATACACTTCACAAAGATTCACTGAATCAATTAATTGATCGATTAAATGTTCCTCCTTGCCTGCAGTGTCGATCACAGTGCCTGACTCATTGCAGTTTCTCAATAAATATTTGCTGAATAAATGTTGAATGACAGATAAGCCGGAGCTGCAGGGATAGGGTGAAGGTAAGGAGGTTAGGATTCAGAAATTCAATGCTTTATTCAACAAATATTAATTGAGTAACTAATCAGAATGACGGTTAATATTTATATTGGGCTTCCTATCTGCAAAGCACCAGTTAACTCATTTAATATTTATAACAACCCTGTGCAGAGGATTCTAATACCATCCTCATTTTACAGATGTGAAAACTGAGGCACAGAACATCTAAACATCTTGCCCAAGGCTATATATGGCTAGTGAGTAATGGAGCCTGGATTTGAACCTAGGGGTCTAGCTCAGGGCGGTGCTGTCCAGAGGAAGTATAACGTGAGCCGTGTGTGGAGTTTTACATTTTCTAAGAACCCCATTCTAAAGAGTAAAAATAAATAGGTGAAATTAATTTTAATAAGATATTTTACTTAACCCAATATATCCAAAATACTATTATTTCAACATATAATCAATATAAAAAAGTATTAATGAGATATTTAACATTCTTATTTTCATACGAAGCTTGTGAAATCCAGTGTGAATTTTATGTGGGGTTTTTTTGCTTTGTTTTGTTTTGGGTTGTTTTGCGTTTTTTTTTTTTCCGAACAGCATGTGGGATCTTAGTTCCCCAACCAGGGCTCAAACCAGCTCCCCCTGCATTAGAAGTGCAGAGTCGTAACCACTGGAGTGCCAGGGAAGCCCCCAGTGTGAATTTTAGACTCACAGCACTTCTCAGTGTAGACGCTCAACATTGTAAGCATTCAGTGGCCACGTGCAGACGTGTATTGGACGGGGCTCAGCCAAAGTCTGGATTCCTAAATCCCCTGTGCTCTATTGCCTCTGCCTACCCTGTGTCTGGCACAGACACTGAGGGCACAAAGATGAATCAGGCACAGTCTCTTCAAGGAACCCACAATTTGCTGGGAAAGACACACAGGACGTGACAACACACTGTGGTGAGTGTCAGTAACAGGAGACATGATAAGATCATGGTAAGAGTATGGTGTTGTAGACTCGCACAGAAGGAGCACCTAGTCAAGTTTTGAGGGTGGGAGCTTCAGGAAGTCAGGGAAATCTTCCAGAAATCAGAGACCTGAAGTTTGAATTGAGGTTCGCCAAGTAAAGAGGCAGGGAGCAGCACGTGCAAAGGTCCAGAGGTGGGAAAGTGGACTGCAAATTCCTGACACTGCAGGCAGTTCATTCAGAACACTGGAGTCAGGAGTCTGAAGTGGGTGAAGACGTTGAAAGCTGAGGCTGGAGAGGTAGGCAGGGGCCAGAACACACCGGGTTGTACATAAGCCACAGTGCAAGGGTTTGGACTTGACCCTGAGAAACATAGGGAGACATTGAAGGATTCTAAATGAGGAAGGGATGGAATCAGATGTACCTTTCAGAATGAGGCTGGAGGAGTTAATACTGCAGACAGGAGGCTGTGGCCAAGGTCTGGGTGATGGAGCAGAGGCCACGGCACAGGTGGAAAAAAGATGAGGAAGTGAAGTCAACAGGACTTGGTGACTGTGGGTGGTGGAGACTGAGTGCACAGTTTGACCCCTGGGTTTCTGACGGGGCAACTGGGTGGATGATGGGGTCATTCATTGTGAAGAAGGAACGCAGAGTGGGTTTGGAGAAGAGGATGCAGAGTTTGGATTCTGTCATGTTGAATTTCTGGTAATGGATGGACAGGCCTTAGAATAGCTTAGGAGAGAAGGCAGGGCTGGAGGTGCAGACTGGGAACTTCAGTGGACAGGTGGTCATTGTGGATGGGTGGCAGAATCTCTGGACCCTGCCCTTTGTGGAAGACAAGGCACACACAAGATGTGGCCACAAGTCCTCCTGTGGTTACATGCAGTTAGGTGAAAGGAAGAAAACATCCTGAGGATTTAGGGCCAAAGAAACCACATTAATAAGGGAATAAATCATCTTTGTTATGTCATTTCATCCGTGTGAATAGCTTTAGGGAGTAGACAACGGAGGCCCAGAGAGGTTAAGTGATTTGTCCTAAGCCACACAGCCAGTTAGTGCTCAAGCTGAAGCCAGAATCCAGGTCTCCTGACTCTAACTCCAGTGTCCTTTCATCCATCCAGCCATCCATTCAGCAGCTGCTTATTGAGCACCTACTGCATGCAACTTACTGGGCACTGGGGATGCGCGTTTGAGCTCTGACATGCTATGTCCAGGATTTAAAAATGAAAAAGGGCCTGGCAGAACAAAGGGGGGCAATGGTATAGACAAGACCTGTGGTGGGAACTAGTCATGCGAGGTGGTGAGGAAGGGGCTCGCAAGAGCAGCGAATCCAGTCTGGGGAGAGGTGGGGCACGGTGAGATGAAGGGCTTGAGCTTTTGCACAGCTCTGGCCTCACAGACACAGACACCTCCATCTTTGCACACCACGAATGACTCCATCTGGCCCTAATGCCAGCAGTAGGACCTAGGATGGCATAAAGAAGTCCTGTTAAAACAACCAGGCCCTCTCGTATTCGGTTCCTCACAGCACCTCTCCCCGTGGCTCACCCTGGGGGTGAGGCAGCAGGACCATGGTCCTGTAGGTCCAGCTTGGAAGCCATAGTTCACAGTGTGGCCTTGCCTCCCTGCCCTCCTCGGCGCAATGGAGACAGTGGGATGGATCTGCCTTTCCCTGTCCCAGCTGAGGCTTGGAGTCACCTCACCACTTGTCAACCACTCAGATGCCTGAGCCCAGGTTGGGGAATCAATCCTTCCAGGAATGGGGCTCAGATGGGGCTTGAAAACCTATGTGACCCCTAAAGACCTCTTCAGCCCAGACCTTCTCAGAGCTCATGGGATACACAAGGAGCAGAAGAGGAGGCTGGGAGGCTGTCAGACCCAAGCCTTAAAATTCATGGTCTCCCTCACCGTCCCACCTTGTCACCAGGGTACCCAGTTACAGACGAGAACACTCAGGAGCACACCCCGCCACACCCAAGGGCAAAGCACATCACCCTAGTCTGCCCATTTTCAATGGACCAGGTGGTCTTCCAGGTTTGCCAGGTTTAGGAAATAAAACCACAGGATGCCCAGTTAAATTGGAATTTCAACCACAAATAATTTTTTAGTAGAAGCATGTGCCCTTCAATATGGGCCCAATAGTTAGATGAAAGGATCCCCCAGCCTCTGGGCTTCAGAAAGCATCAAGGGCCTTCCTCTGGAATTCTTCTCTCCTGCTGCCTCTGAGGGGTGAGAGGCTAGTTCAGATTGAAATACACGGAGATCATCTGTGAAGAGGATCAGGGCAGCAGCTCCACACAGCCTATAGCACCTGACTCAGGTGATCCGGCCGCTGTCTCAATCACCTCAAACCACTGCATCACCCCAGACCACCAGCCCCAGGCCCCACAGCGCACAGAAACAGAGCAGGACTCCCCATGCTTTGGAGAGGAGGGGGCTGGGTGGGGAGATCGCTGATTAGGACAAGGCCTAATAGGTTATAGTCTGGAAGGTCCTGTAACTGACAGACCCAGGCCGAGGAGTCCGGGGCACAGGAGAAGGAGTCCCTCAGTGACTCTTGCCTGGGCTGGTCCAACCCCAAATGATGGGCCACAAGACAGGGCCCTGACCCGGTCCAGGCGCAGGCCTGAGAAGGAGCTCAAGTTCATCATCCACAGGTAGCTGTGTAAATCCCTCATCCCATAGCCCGTCCCTAAACATACACACATACAACCCCCCCGCCACACACACGTACTAATATTCCCAGCACTTCCCAGCCCCACCCCGGTGCCCTGCTCTCCTAACTCCCCAAACAGACTCCTCACTATTCGGAGATTGAAAACTGATAAGCAGTGAGGCTGCCAGCCCCACCCTCATCCTCCAAAGCCATCACCTCAGAGCCACCAGTTAATTAGCTGTGGGGTAACCTGCACTCCCAGAAGGCGGGCACTGCCATTCTGGGACATTAACTTCCTAAGTTAGGAGGCACCTTCCGCTGCAAACACCAGCCCAGCCTTGGAGATGGATTGGCAGGGTAGGAGCCGGCCTGGGGTGGGGGAAGAAGCCATATGCTTCTGGAAGCCCTTTATCAACTCTGTAGTTAATTCACTCCATACACTCCAAGGAGCCCGGCCAGGGAGCCCAAGAGAGGGGAGAAGGACATGGGAGGAAGACTTGAGACTGAACAAAGTGCTGTAGCCTAGAGAAACGTGAGACGGGAGGAGCACCTGGATGGTGCAGATGGGAAAACGAAGGCCCCTCGAGGGGAAAGGAGGTACCCGAGGGCCCGAGGTGGTAGAGGTGGGGTTCCTCCTGGTGAAGCTCAGCTTAAGCCAGGAGCCCTGATGATCTTTCTTCTGGCTAAAGGGCTGATCCTGAGCGGAGGTGGGGAGTGGAGGGGTGTGATGGGAACGAGGACCTGTCAGTCTCTGGCTCTACCAAGTGCCCCTGGAGCCCAGAGGATCTGTGAGGGGTCAGTGAGTACAGAGAGGAGGGAGGTTGGCAGGAGGGTGAGCATGGTCAGCCCTGCTCGGGGCCCATGGTAAACAGATCCAGAAAAGGCCAGGGTTGGGCTACCCCCCGAGGAAGATAAGGCCCTTCCCAGGCACTTTTTAGGACCCTGCCCAATTTATCCTCACTAGAGAAGAGGAAGCAGCAATAACTTGCCTTGTGGACATCCAGCTTGAGAAGCATCACACCAGACTAGGGAGGGCACAGGGTCCTTGGAAAATATTACTCATATTGAGTGTTCCAGCAGGCCAGTCACTGTCATACTATGTTACATGCATCATCTCATTTAACTCTCTGGAACAATGTTATACAGTGGGTATTTTTATTCCCATTTTACAGATGAAGAAACTGAGGTTCCAAGATATCATGTCATCTGCTCAAATTCCACAAAGCCAACAAGTATCAAGTTTGGATGACTCTCAAACATTTCCTCTGTGCCCAGGGAAGAAATTCAAAACAGGTAATGAGCAGCATGGCATGGATGTCAACCCTGGATGCCCAGTGCAAACAGCTGGTTGCACCAGGCAACCACTGCAGGGGATCCTACCCCCACACATACTCACAACACAATCCATCTAAAATACAAACAGGAAGTCATCCCCTCATTGTCTTCACTGCTGAGGAAAGGATCTCAATCCCGATGAGTCTGAGACCCCGGCATCCGCCAATCAAACCAGCCCACAGTCAAGGGGCCTGGTGTGTCCGCCAACACAGATCATCCTGCCCAACTCCTTCATTTTACAGACAAGAACACCTAGGTCCAGAGAGAGGAACTGACTTACCCAAGGTCACACAGCAAGTTGGGGGCTGACCCTAGTCCCAAGAAACAGAAGTCCTTGTCCCCATTGCATGGTCCCATCCCTGCTCATGCTGGTGGCAGTGCTATAACTCGAGTCTGTTCTTGGGAAAAGCAATCTGCAGTGTGTTCGTGTCCTCTGACCTGGTCATTCTCCTTGTGGGAATCAATCCTTGGGAAATAATCTAAAGAGGAAGAAAAAAAGGGAGTTTAACAAAGATGTTCATGGCAACACTGTTTGCAAGATTGGAAATTTGGCCACCACCCAAATGCCCAACAACAGCAGTAAGCAAACAGTGGTCATATTAATGTGCTATGGTTATTAAAAATGACAGCTCTAGGGGCTTCCCTGGTGGCGCAGTGGTTGCGCGTCCGCCTGCCGATGCAGGGGAACCGGGTTCGCGCCCCGGTCTGGGAGGATCCCGCATGCCGCGGAGCGGCTGGGCCCGTGAGCCATGGCCGCTGGGCCTGCGCGTCCGGAGCCTGTGCTCCGCGACGGGAGAGGCCGCAGCAGGGGGAGGCCCACATACCGCAAAAAAAAAAAAAAAAAAAAGACAGCTCTGTAGACTAAGTGGATACAAAACAAACATTCATATTAATGGTATATACCATTAAGTGGAAAAAGCAGAAAACGTCTTCGCAAGTTGGTTACAACCAGGCAAAACAAGTGTGTGCATTAAGAGGCTGGAGGAGATGAGGAGACATGAAAGTGGCTTATTGTTCAATTGGGGTGGGGTTTTTTCCCCAAGTGTTGTTTGGTGTCATAATTTTTCGTAAAGATTTTTAAGTTACCCAACTGCAATGGAGGAGAATTAACTACGGGAGAACAGTACTGCATTCAAATCCACCAAGCAGAGTCCTAAATCCCACTTAGCTCCGCTTCCATGCCACACCCAGCAACCCTGGAGACCTGATCAGCACCTGCCTCCCTTTTAGAAGGATGGCTACCAAACTGCTTTGGAGACATGAGATGTCAGGAAGTTCTTCACTGTCTACCCATCTCCTGGAGACTTCAGCAGAAGTGAGAATTGGCTCCATGGAGGCATCTTGGCCATGAGTCCTAATAGAAACAGACCCAAAGCTGAGAGAAGCAGAGAAAAACACCTGAGAAATGAAGACAGTGAGACAGAGAAACTGGGAAGGAGACGGTGAATATTAAGCCCCATAGGAGTGCATTTGGGGGAAATAAGAAGTGTAGTTGGTTCCAGGCCCAGGAGGAATTATGAAAATCCTTCCGTATAGAGGGAGCTGGTGTAAGCAGAGATATGCAGCCTGCAAAGCCAAGCAGAGGCATTTGCAGCGGAATTGGGGGAGTGGGTGACGGTCACTTGGTTGTGTTGAGTGAGGAACACAAAAGAACAGGAGGAAAATATAAGGAGGGCAGTGAGGGGGAGATAAATGCACCCTCTTCCTAGCCCCTCAACTCCTTCCCCCTCCTGAATCATTTCAAAATTCATGGCTGTGAGCCTGGGAGGATCCTAGCATCCAAGGGCTTTTGGTTACACTACCACCTCTACCACCATTGCCTCCGTGTCAAACTGATGAGGACCCATGGCCTTAAGCAGAGGAGGCAACAGTAGTTAAGAGGACAACTCTGTGAGCCAGTCCCTCAGGAGTAACCTATGAGGTCAATACTCCCTTTTACAGATGGAGAAACAGACTTGAGAAGGCTATCTGACTTGCACAAGGTCACGATGGTAAAGGATGGAGACGCTTCTTGATCCCAAAGGCTGTATTTTCTACCATACTGCGTTCCAGGGAAGGAAAGAGCCCCACCAGGGATAAGCAGGGTCCTTGGAAAACTATGACATGTCCCACTTCTTCAGGCCTTCATCCCAGTTGAATCGTAGCTAAATATGGCCAGAAGAGCAATCCACAGTTTCAGCATCAGGAACAGCAGGAATTGGACACGTTGTAGGGGAATAAAAGCTTTCAGAGGGGGGCTCTTTACACGGCTGTCTGGACTTGCCTCTTCATGGTGACAACCTGGCTCGGCATCATTCTTGGAAAGTGAGGAAGGCACTTAGCACCAAGTGTGTGGTTGTAGGGTCCTGCTAGGCTACTTTGGGGCTGACTGTTTAGGAAGAAGGGTACGGGTCTAAAATAAAGGCCCCATATCTTGGACAAGGCAATGAAGCCCACCGTGCTAAGTCAGGCATATGCCACGTGACCAGGTCACAGCACATTGGAAAACCAAATGTGGGCTCCTCAGCCTGGGAACACCCTCCCCTAAAAGGGCTGAACTGGGCTAGTCAGGTACTCTCTGCAGAATGTGAGTTGGAAAATACACAGTTTGTCAGGCCATGAGGCTGCCAGAGAGCAGGAGTAACTTAAAGTTACAAGTAAGTAGAAACTGTGAGGCATTCAGATGTTGAGAAAAGGAGAAGGAAGCTATTGAGAACAGAAGCAGACAGACCCAGAGAGAAGCCTCCACATGGGGCACAGCTGAGCCACGTTCATATGCTTAGTAGGGGGGCCAAGCAACACTTGATGCTGCTAGGGAAACAAGAAAACCAGATCCTTGGACCCTGAATTTTTTCCCGGATCCAATTACTGTGACGCCTGAATCCTGTATATCGCACAGGATTCCTGTCAATACTGCTATTGTAGCTTTACAATAAGTTCCATTTGTTGAAGAAACTCAAGTGAATGTCTCTGTTCCTTGCAATCCAAATGTCTGAACACAGAGCATAGACCTGGGTTAGATGCCCCTTTTTTTTAAAATTGGGGTATAGTTGTTTTACAATGTTGTGTTAGTTTCTACTGTACAGCGAAGCGGAGTTCCCTGTGCTATACAGCAGGTTCTCATTAGTTATCTACATTATACATAATAGTGTATATATGTTAATCCCAATCTCCCAATTCATCCCACCACCACCAACCCCCCCTCCCCCCGCCACTTTCCCCCCTTGGTGTCCATACGTTTGTTCTCTACATCTGCGTCTGTTTCTGCCTTGCAAACCGGTTCATCTGTACCATTTTTCTAGATTCCACAAATATGCATTA
>NW_021147062.1:0-759 GCF_002837175.3 Physeter macrocephalus
TCCGATGGCTGAGTGTTCCATGTTCTGAAACTCTCTTTCCCTTTCCCCTCTGGATGCCTCGGAAATGGAGTTTTGCTGTGTTTTGTTTTGCTTTGTCGACGTTTGCCAGAACATAAACCAGAGAACTTCCAATCGTTATTGGCTTGGGCTAGGAAAGTGAAAACACATAAATAATTTAATTGGCACCCCATCAATCTAGAGACGCAGCCTCAGAGGCCTACGGGCCAGGCAGGGGGGACGTGCAGACCTCACAGTCGGGTGGGAAAGAACCCAGCCTTGAGACCTGAAGCAGAAGAGCCTTCTCCTCTCAGGTTCCCGGGCCTCCTGTGAGTCTTCCTTGTCTGTAACACACACACTCACACTCACACGCTGATACACACACACACACTCACACACACACACACAGACACTCACACACACTCTCACACACAGATACACACAGTCACACACTCACACACAGACACACACACACACAGACACACAAACACACACACTCACACAGACACACAGACACACACACATAAGACATTCACACACACACACATCCATGTTGGCTATTTAATTATTTGTGTTTGCCAGAAAATTGAAACTCACCCTTTTAGGGAGTTAAAACAACAAAAGTTGAAATGATTTGTGTCACATTGAGTATATGTATTAATGCAGAAGACTGAACAAGTAAATTGTGTGTGCGTGTGTGTGTGTGTGTGTGTGTGTGTGTGTGTGAGAGAGAGAGAGAGAGAGAGAGAGAGAGAGAAAATC
>NW_021147062.1:1575-25000 GCF_002837175.3 Physeter macrocephalus
GTGTGAGAGAGAGAGAGAGAGAGAGAGAGAGAAAATCCTCCCGAGAGCACTGAGGACCCTGATGATGTCATCCAGTGGCTATTGCGGTGCAGACGTGGGGTTCAGGGCCGAGCCCCTCGCGGCTGCCCCAGTGCCAGGGCGCCAGGGAGCAGCCCCACGTGGATGCTGACACTGGGGACAGCCCGGGCATGGCCCAGCTTCTGAGTAACCCGGCCTGTGGACCCAGTTCACCGGAAGGGGATGGTAGGTATCCAGCGCTTTGCTATAGATTTTGTTTCCAGGCGCGAGGCCTTCTTTGTTGCAGGCGGGAGAAAGTTCGATACATCACGTCCAAGAGGAGCCCCATGATGATGAAGGATGGTCCAGCAGGTGAGGGGGCGGGCGGGAAGACTCGGCTTGTCTGCCTTCCCAGGGATCGAAAGGTGCACCTTAGAGATCAGTGGACGGTCGGGGTGGGCTCTTCATCTCGGAAAATTGCCTGTTCATCACACGTTCGTTACAGCCACTTGCGGTTTACTCTCCTGGGAGCTTTCGGGGAAAGGGATGGATGACGTGATTCCTGCCTTCCGGGGGCTAATAGGATAATCGATAACTAATAGGATCATTGATTATGAAATAATGACACTGTTGGAGGACCGGTCTGTGGAATCCGTTTTTGAATTGGCACGACCCCTTCTACACACACTGTCATTGATTGGTAGAGACGGAACTCGGAGTGGAGGACACTGGCCTTGGTTCTGCCAACTCTGTGACTTCAGGCTGGTGCTTCTCAAAGTGTGGCCCCTGACAGGTGGCACCACCAGCATCACCAGCATCACGGGAGCTTGTGAGAAATGCCAGTTCTCAGGCCCCACCACTGCCCTATGGAATCAGAAGCTCCAGGAGGGGGTCCAGAAAACTGTTTTAACAAGCCTTCCAAGTGGTCCTGAGACACACTCACACGTGAGAACACGGCCATAGGCACATCTCTTGATCCCTTTGGCCTTATTTCCCTCAGCGCCCACAATGGGAAAGGCTGCATGGCACAGTCCACCCCTTTCAGTTATGGGGATCAAGGAAGCTAATCAAAGCACCTGATAGATACTAAGGACATCAACAAACTATCCCCATAAAGTAGATGTGGTATATACACAATGGAATATTACTCAGCCATAAAAAAGAATGAAATCATGCCATTTGCAGCAGCACGGATGGACCGAGAGATCATCATACTGAGAGAGACAAATATCATATGATATCACTTATACGTGGAATCAAAAATTAATGAACTTATTTACAAAACAGAAACAGACTCGCAGACATAGAAAACAAACTTATGGTTTCCAAAGGGGAAAAGCAGGCGAGGGGTAAATTAGGAGTTTAGGATTAGCAGATACAGTCTACTATATATGAAATAAACAACAAGGACCTACGGTACAGCACAGGGAACTATATCCAATATCTTGTAATAACTTATAATGGAAAAGAATCTGAAAAAATACATATATATATAACTGAATCACTTTGCTGTATACCTGAAACTAACGCAATGTTGTAAATCAACTATACTTCAATTAAAAAAATAACAATTATCACCAATGCAAAGCATACAGCTTAAAACAGCAACTTTTGGCAATGACTAGGGCGTTCTATTTCAGGAGAGGTCCTCATCACAGAAGATGTCCCAGAGGTGCCTCCCGCACAAGACCATACTTTAAACACCCACATCATGATAAAACCCATCACGCATCCTCAGCAGGGCTGGTTCAAGGGGCTCAGCTGCCCCTGAGCTGACCGGATTCCACATCTTCAGATGCGCAGGCCCAGCGGGGGTGGGTGCCGGGCCAGACAGGCTGGAACATTTTTCTTCAGTTCCTGAGGAGGGAGTGGTAATAAACTCAGGAGAGAAACATCCAGGAAGGCTTGGGAAAATTACCCTATCACCTTAGAGGCAAGTTACACGGACAATAGTGAATAGAAGAGAGGAGCTTGCTTTTTGTGAGACATAAAAGAAGACCACCCCACCATTAAAACCAGAGTGTTAAATCTACAGGCACAGTGGAGTACGAAAAAAGAGGAATTTTACGATAGAAATTCTCGAACTGATCAAATAGTCTGTTTGTAATATCAATTTCTCACATGACAGTATTCTTACTTTTTTATTGTGGCAAAAAATATAGAAAATTTGCCATCTTTTTTTTCATAAACACACTTGCCTGAGTATATATATATATATATATATTTTTTTTTGGCTGCGTTGGGTCTTCGTTGCTGCGCGCGGGCTTTCTCTAGTTGCGGCGAGCGGGGGCTCCTCTTCATTACGGTGCGTGGGCTTCTCATTGCGGTGGCTTCTCTTGTTGCGGAGCACGGGCTCTAGGAGCGCGGGCTTCAGCAGTTGTGGCACGCGGGCTCAGTAGTTGTGGCTTGGGGGGCTCTACAGCGCAGGCTCAGTAGTTGTGGCGCAGGTGCTTAGTTGCTCCGCGCCATGTGGGATCTTCCCGGACCAGGGCTCGAACCCGTGTCCCCTGAATTGGCAGGCGGATTCTTAACCCCTGCACCACCAGGGAAGTCCCTAAATGTCACTATTTTAACCATTCTAAGCATATAGTTCTGTGGCATTAAGTACATTCACATTATTGTGCAAATATCACCACCATCTGCCTTCAGAACTTTTTCATCTTCTGAAAATCTGTACCCACTCGATACTAACTCTCCCCCAGCCCCTGGCAACCACCGTCCTACTTTGTCTCTATGAATTTGACAAGAATTTGACTAGTCTAGGTACTTCATATAAGAGGAATCATACAGTCTTTATCTTCTATGACTGGCTTATTTCAGTCAGCATAATGTCTTCAGGTGCACCCAGGTTGTAGCGTGTGTCAGAATTCCTTCCTTCTCAAGGCTGGGAAATATTCTGTTGTACGTCTATACCACATTTTGTGTACGCATGCATCTACCGATGGACAGTATTTTGACTTTCAGTCTCCTACATGCTAACTACGTGGAAAGGTGGAAAATAAATGAGGCGTCTGTTACACACTTTGCATAGCTGGAAGGGAGTCATTACCCCAGGCGGGGAGTCAGCAGGCAAGCTCATCCCAGACGTCACTGCTCACGGGTGGCCTGAGAAGCGATGGAAACAATGTGACCTAGATGTCCATTCGTATAAAAACAGATATGATCAGGGTAATGTGAATGGTGATGTCAGCTCTTCTGTCAAGAAGCTCCCAGCAACAGCAGTTTGAAATACCAGAAATAATGGCACCGTGGTACACACTTATCTGGCAAAGGTTTGCATGCATACACTGAGCCTGCGTCCACTCATAGTGATGACGGTGATATTTAGTGTCGGTGTTGATGATTCTATTTTCAAATTAGTACTGTGTTTGTTTCAGAAGAGCCACTGTCTTTCTAAGTGGTGTATAAACGCTTTTAGGATGGAAATGTTCAAAGTGCTAAATCACTGGGGAAGGAAACAGTGCATTTTTGCTTTCTCCTTTGTTCCAAAGTCTGCCTTATTAGGGTCCTAGTAAAGAGTTAAATTTCTGTTCAACTAAAAGGGAAGTAGCCAGGAAACAGGGGCTACCAGCAGGCTGACCATCAGTGAGCAATGGCCTGAATGTGTGTGTCACTCAATAAACAAGAAGCATCGCTGTCTATCGGCCTGCGATCCTGTCTCTGAAACGTCCCCATTGCCTCTTTTGATAAGAAACAGGAGACGAGGCCCTGCTGCTCCCTGCCCTCGCCGCCCTTGGTCCCTCACACACCAGCTTCCCTCGCCGTTGGCCCCCTCTGCAGACTGAATAGGATGCAGGTGTCGTTATTCAGGGTCTGCTTACTCAGCAGAATGGAAGGGGAGAAGAAAAGCTCAGCTCCACATGTGCAAAGAAGCAAATGGCTCTCCAGGGGGGAGAGAAAACCCCGGCCAGCATTTGTGTAGGAAGAGCTGTGTGCTGGGGCAGTATTTCATTCATACGAGCTAGTGAGGCAGCAAAGGGGTGATTAGCATATTATTCACCTCAAATCAGGAACCTAAGGGAACCAAGAGAGGTGAATCCCTTTCCATCCCTCACGGGATCCCCCAAAGAACAGGTCTTGTCATTTTCCTTTGTGCCTCTACGTTTATTAATAAAGAACTGGACCGATGTAGACCTCTCGGGTGTCTTACTCACCACATCTGGGCTGACAGGTGAAACTATCCAGGGTTATCCCCCATCTGGGACAATTTCAAGCACATAACTCATGGAAGTCTACCCCCTTCACAGACTGACCCCATGCAGATCCTGGTGCAATGCAGTGGGAACGGCACGCCTCACCAATGTGGTGTCCTAGCCCCTAGAAGCAAGAGTTGGAAGAATTCCTTTAGAAAAGCCCATAGCTGAAGAATGCCAAATGTCCTGCTTCACTTTGGCCGACTTGAAATTCCCACCAGCCTATGAGTCAAGACATCCCATGCTCTGTGCTTTCCTGTACACTGTCCCTTCCTGTAGAAAGTTCTTTCCTCACTTCTCCCCCTAGAGATCACTTGCTCACTGTTCAAAATGCATATCCCAAACTCTCTCCTCCTCTGGGAAGTCTCCGTGGGCCTCGCCAAGCATTGAATTGTGTCATCTCCCCTGATTCCAAATCCATGTATTTAATGATACCTCTACTCTGCTGCTTAGAATCTGCTCACCGCACTGAAATTCTCTCTGTCCCTCTCCCTGTCTCTCCGTCTCTCTTTCTCAGAAGCCATTGAGTATCTCTGGCCCGGGGACTATCTGTGTGTTTGGCAGAAGGTAGCTGTTGAATGAATGAACAGTAAATCACCACGTACATCCAGAAGGCCACGTGGAACTGCAGAGCTGGGACATAGAAAGGAATAAAGCATTAATCCACCAGCTTATCAGTTTAGTTGGCTGCCACCTGGCACAGAGCAGAGACCTGAGAAAATGGGATTTAATCAGAAGGGAGGGATTTTAGGCCTCCCAGGACCTGGGCCCTACTGCTTTCTCCACCTGCCATGCTCGGATGAGCCCGCCTGCAGTGGGGTAAGGACACGCAGTCACCGGCTTACAGGTGTTTCCAACACATGAATGTCTGCACCACATGTTTTGGGATCTCCGGGAAGCTCAGCCATCAGAGGTCATGCCGCCTTTTGTTCTTGTCTGTCCCCACCGTGGAGAATCCAGCCCTCCCCGAGCCCCTCTCAATCCCTCACTGCCACCTTCCCCGCGCAAATTCACCCCTCAGCCTGGAAGCAAGCGCTTTAGCACAGAGCAGGGAACACCTGAACTACAACAGACTTGAGCTAGAATTTCCTACTTGAGACTTCTGGTGGCCCCGCGGAGGACCGCTACTCGGGAATAATTCTGTTGGGCAAAGACCAGGGGGACCCCGATTTGTAAACGGGGACTCTTTCCTCAACCCCTTGAGGATGCCTGGACCCCACAACTGCTGCTCCGGGATGCAGAGGAGAGGGCCGCTGGGGACCACTGTCAGCTGGGGAGCGTTAAACAATCGCACGCGTTGCGCACACACGCCCCATCTCGCGCACACACGCCCACACAGTGCACGCACGAGGAACGCGCTCACGTCACGCGGGCACGCGGCGCGCCGCACACACCCCAGGGCTTCCGCGACCTGGCTGGGCTCTTCCCACAGCTGGCCGGCAGGGGGCAGCATCGCGAAGGCTGGAGGACGAGGACGTCGCGTCAGAGGCGGCGAGCGCAGAGGCGGGGTTAATCAACCGGACCGCCTGCGTCCAGTGCGCATGTGCCAGGCCCTGCGCCGGCTGCTCCGCCGCCCGCGATGAAGAGAACGGGCACAGCCCATCTTCCTGCCGAACCGCTCCAGAGTGGGCTTCATCCGGAGCCAGCATGTGGCCGCCTGGCTGAGGCAGGAAGGGCAGGGGAGTTGCTGCCTTAGGTGCAGACGCTGTAAGTCTGTGATGCTGGGCGAGCGCGCCATCCCTGCCCCTTTCCTGGAACACGTCGTGGCCGACAGAGCAGCACCCCCAGGAGAACCGTAAGGTGAGCCACATAGGCAAGCCTCATTGGTGGCTTTCCAAAAGGAGAAGCAGGTGAAACTAATTTAGAACTGTGTCCTATTGACCCCAGTTTATAAAGTAGTATTTCCATGTGTAATATACAAATACCGAGCCATTTTGCATTTGTGTTTTGAAGTCTTCAAAGCTGGGGCGTAGTTTGCGCGTTTACAGTGTGCATCCCCGTGAGGACAGCACACCACAGGGGCTCCTCCGTGTGGAGCAGGCCTGGCGGCCGCGGGGACCCACCAAACACTCTCCCAAAGCCCCCGAGCCCGAGAGGAGGGACGAGGATCCGCTCTGTGCCCAGTCCCCGCAGTACGAATCTGGTGTCGGTCAGGACTTGTCACCAAAGTACCAAATGCCAGCCAAGCCCATTTCTTTTCCTCTTTCCAGTGTGCCCCCTACCCTTCTGTCCACACACACACAGGTACACACACAAACAAATACACACAGACACACACACAAAATGTTTGGAACCTGCAGTCCGAGTTTCCTCAGAGGTCTCTTTTATTAAAAAATACACAACAGAGGGACAGGAGGGTGGCCACTGTGCAGAACAGTATGGAGGTTCCATTAAAAACTAAAAACAGAACTACCATATGGCCCAGCTATCCCACTCCCGGTTGTATACCCGGAAAAGATGAAAACTCTAATTTGAAAAGATACCTGCACCCCAGTCCTCATAACAGCACTATTTACAGTAGCCAAGACATGGAAGCCACCTAAATGTCCATTGAGAGAGGAATGGATGAGGAAGAGGTGGTACATATATGCCATGGAATATGACTCAGCCATAAAAAAAGAATGAAATAATGCCATCTGCAGCCACATGGATGGACCTAGAGATGATCACGCTAAGTGATGTAAGCCAGGCAGAGAAAGACAAATACCATATGATATCACTCATATGTGGAATCTAAAAAATAGTACAAAAGAACTTATTTACAAAACAGAAACAGACTCACAGACATAGAAAACAAACTTTTGGTTACCAAAAGGGAAGGCAGAGGGATAAATTAAGACTGTGGGATTAACAGATGCACACTACTATATGTAAAATAAACAACAAGGATTTACTGTATACACAGGGAACTATATTCAATATCCTGTAATAACCTGGGAAACAAACACAGTAACTTGAAAAGATATCTGCACCCATGTTCATTGCAACATTATTTACAATAGCCAAGATATGGAAACAACCTAAGGGCCCACAGATGGATGAGTGGAGGAAGAGACTGCAATCAATCAATCAATCAATCAATCAATATGGAGAGCGGTTTGGAGGAAATACTGTTTTTAATTAGGTAATTAAATTTTCCAGATGTCTCCTCTGATGTGTGTTAGCTGGCCTTGGAAATGTCTCTAAACTTCCTGAACCTCTGTTGCTTCACCTGCAAAACAGGAATAAAAATATCTGCGTACCTGGCTCGCAGGATTGTGGTGAATAAGGGTTTCGGCTTTGGCTGAAAGGGGTTCAGAACTGTGAAGGCTCTGAAGTGGCCGCCCGCCCTGTGAGCGAGGCTGTCCCGGTGTCACAGACGGCGGCCGAAGTCAGAAGCGTCCTGGGTCAGGAGGAGGGGCTGCGCAGCCGTCAGCAGTGGCACTTAGTGGGGTGGCAGCGTCTTCTTGCCCCGGATCCAGATCCCTAACCGCCAGCTGGCACAGGGCGGAGTGAAGGGGGCCAGGTGACACCTGCCGCGGGGCAGGAGCCCTGCGCTTCAGAAACGCATGTGGTCAGAGGGGCGACCAGCCTGAGCTTGGCCCCGAGGGAGATGGTCTGCACCCGGCTGAGCCGTCAACAAACCTGCCCTTTGCCCTGGGGACAGACACTGTCTGTCTCTGTCTTTCCAGACTGTTCATTCTGTAAACATCGTTGGAAAGCCGGTCGAGAGCAAAATCTAGAACAAGAGCAGTCAGCAGAAGGGCAGGGGACCCACAGAGAGCTGTCCCCCGATAAAAGCGCCGTGTGAAGTGTAAGTATTGGGCGTCCGTCTGGTGTTCTTGCTGCACTGATGCTGACAGTTGTCCCCTGTGAGGGGCGGGGCCGAGACCACCCCACTGTGTTGCTTATGCGGACGGGGAGCTGGGGCGGGAAGAGGCGAAGAAGTTGCCCCAGGCCGCCTGGCTACCTGGTGAATCGCCGGGTCTAACCCTGAGAAATCTGGACTCCGGGCCACCGGCAGGATGATCTCTGCTGTCACCCGAGCCCCATTCATGCCCACGACGATCTACAAATTGCAGCGCCGGGGGCACTCAGCAATCACTGCCCTTAGAATCTTCGGAAGCTTCCAAGACCGAGCACCTCTGAAAACAGGTGGGAGGTGTGCTGAATGACTGGGCTGCGTCCCGGTTATCGTGCTTGCAGGGGCGGCAGAGGGCTGCAAGGGCGCCCAGGACACCCAGCAGCAATCGGGCCTGGAGCCGCCCGGGCGATGGGGCTGAGCCCGCCTGCGGGACGGGGGGCTGGTGGTCAGCCAGCCGCCCTCACGCCCGCGCGGCCGCTGCTGCTCTGTCCCCCAAGGATCCGTACCCGAGGGGCAACTGCTCTGCGGTGAAGGTGGCCAGGCTCGAGAGGGCGAGTGGTCTGGCCTGAGGTCCGTCTTCGTGCTTCAGCAGGTGTCGGCAAGGGGCTCTTGCCCGGGAAGGGCTCTGGCTGCGCCCCTGCTGGGAGCGGGGTGCCTGCAGGAGCCCCAGTTCCTGCCCCGTCTCCTCCGGGGCTTGTGCTCGGCCTGGCCTCTTCTCCAGGCCACAGCTTGCCTGCTGATGAACTTGGATTGAAGAGGGCTTTGCGAAGCTCTCCGCGTGCGTTATTTTATCTGATCCTCGTGAAACCCTCTCTGTGACATCATGCTGGAGTCACACAGTAAGTGACAAGACACCTACTCATCCAAGGCCCCACTGGCTCTAAGGCCCGTGTATGCTTTTAACAAAAGGTTTGTGGTTATCTGCATATTTTCACAACTCAAGTCCGGGTCCAGCAGCAGAATCCCTTAAGAGCCTTTCTTTCGTGCCGGCCCGTTGCAGCAAAGTACCTCAACCCAGATCGTAGATGAGTAGGTCTGGGGGTTCTGTTTGCGGGAAAAGCTGCCAGCCCTCCCCGCAGCCCCGAGGGATCAGATGCTCTGGACCAGCTCGCTCCTCGGCATGAGCCGACGCTGCCCTCTAGTGTCTGAACACCGGTGGGACACCTCCGCCAAGGATGCTCTGGACGGCGGCCGCCGTCATTCCTGGAACCACAGAACAGAGCCCACACCTCCGGGCCCTGAGCAGGGAGCCACTTCCCAGCGTCCGCCCACACGGACAGCCAGGCGCTGCCTGCAGACCCCAAGCATGCCCGGCCTCAGCGGCGCCGCCAGCACTCTCCAGCAGGCTCTGCTCTACAGAAGAGCTTTTTTCTCTGGTGGGGACTTTGGGACACCCTTTGCCACAGTCGGTCATCCCTGAAGGCGCTTATCCCAACGGCCAAGGGCCAGGGTTGATATTTGGCTGGAATGCCAACTCGGATTCCATGACCCTCAAATGTTCTGTATTTCCTAGTCTCTCCCAAGTGACCATCCCTTTAGGAACCAAGGATATTTCCAAAGACATGAATCTGAGCAGTAAGAGACACAGCAGCTCCTTGTGTGAGGCTTTTGGAGAATGCGCAAAAAGCAGAGATGCCTCTAATGATTTTTAGCCTTTGAAGAAGTGTCAGAGGAAGGCTCTGAGGTCAACTTGACCCTCAGGTATAAACTGGGTGGGTGAGAGGGGAGATATCCCAAGGCAACCAGCCCAGGTCAATCTAGCACTGATGGTTGCCAGGCAGGCATAGGGTCAAAGGGCAGGGAGCCAATCTCTCGAGCACACACCCTCTCCGGGTGATTCTTCATATCCCTGAAGGCCCTGACCTCAGGCATTTGCAAGTTGTAAAAATTCGTGGATGCCTTTGGGAGCACACGGTTCTCCCTGCAAGTGCAGCAGTGTATAATGAACGATGGAATCTGCCCGAGCCCCAGTCAGCAGCTTCGTCACTGTCATGCTGTGTTAACAAGCAACAAGAACATTTCAAGAACATACACAGTAAGCATTGGTCTCTCACTCACACTTGCGTGGGTCAGCTGAGATGACCCTATTTCAAGCTACACGTCTTTGGATTGACTGGGGTAAGAATGCCATTCATTTTTCCAGAATGAGGGACTGCTGGGGTGTATTTTCATAGCAATGGGAGTAGTCCAAACATCACACCCTGTGGACCCCAATGTGCCTTTGAACTAATTGGTGGGTGGAACACACAGAGCTGTGTGGAGGCCCATGCTGGGCTGGCTCCCTAGTCAATGATGTACGGAGACCCACCAGCTTCAAACCGGAGGATTTATGTGCAGCCTCAGAAAAATGACCAGTTGCCACTTCGCATAAATATCACTCAAGAACAGACAAAACTGTGTAAACCACCTTGGCAAAGGCTGAGGAGTGGCCCTAGGACTGGGAGTCTCCACCCAGGCAGGCGCTTGCTGTTGTCATTGTGGGGTTGCCCGTGGAGATGGCCGCTCAGTGGGCATCCTGGTTCTGATGCCAGAGCTCACTGGAAGCAGGTGGCCCAGCGGAGATTCTTCGATAAGCCGTGAGCAAGGCATATTGAAGAAACCTGCCCCAGACAACCACCTGTTATTTTCATAAGAAGGTGTTTTCTCTCTATTGCGTGTGATGGCAGGATCTAGGCAATGATTCTGTGACTTGAAATGTCTCTGGATAAAGAAAAAAATGAACCCCTTCACAGACACCATCCATCGGAGGTACCCAAACTTGAAAAAACGATCTATAGTAAATGAAATAAATTCTGCAAACTTTAGCTTGTTATCCTTCATAGTACAATCGTATGTATGTGGATTGTATCTGAACCAGATATGATATGGGCATGATTCTAACTTTGACAGGGGGCCCTCTGAGAGTAACAGACATTTATAATAAAGAGAGTCGTTTTAAAATATTGGTATAACCTGTGTGGCATAATATTGGTGTGACTCAAACACAGAGTTCTGTCCAAGTTCATCCATGTGGGGCTTCCCAAAGCAAAGTAACTCTCCTGACAGCTTGTATACAAAAAAGGCAGACCCTATGGTAAAATTACAAAACTCTCAAAATGAATCCTCCCAGGACCCATCTTACATTTCTTATTCTTTCCCCAATAGCCGTCATAAGTTCCCCTTTTGCTTTCACTTGTAACAGGACTCTGATTATATTCAGATTCATAATGGTGTCCAATTTAAAGGATTACATTTCCCAGCCTCCCTTGCAGCTAGTTTGACCATGTGACTAAGTTCCAGCAAATGGAATAAAAGCAGAAGAGTGTAGGACTTTCTGGAAGTCTCTTTAAAGGAGGCTAACCTACCTGGGAGGAGAAGTCTTCCTCCTGTCAGCTACCTGGAAAGTGTCTGAGATGGCTGGCGCTCTGGCAGCTGTCTTGGACCATGAGTTTACCTCGAGGATGGAAGCCACCATGTGAGGATGCTGGAACAGAAGGACGTAAGGAGCCTGGCTCCCCAGCTGCCATGGAGCTGAGACGCTAGCCCTGGACTGCCTGCCCCTGAACTCCATGGAAGTGTGAGAGACATAAGATTTTATCTCATTTAAGCTACCGTTGTTTCCAATTTTCTGACATAAGCAGCTGAGCCTGATCCTAACAGATGCATTTAGTATGGTAAGATGTTACCTTTGAATTTCCTGAGTAACTGGAGGATCATTCTCTCGTCCTCCTGGGATGAAGCAAGCTAAGATAAACAGCATGCACTTTGGGGTAAAGAAATAGGTTGAAACCCCTCCCCTGCTGCGAGCTGCATCTGAAAGCAATTATTTGTCTTCTCTGTACCTATTTGTCTTTTGTAAAGCATTGTACATTAAATTAATGCTATAACCTACCTGGCACACAGTAGGGACCCAGTGATGTTGGTTTCCTTGTTTTCCTCCATCCCCATGTTGAGCATTTAATTTTAAATACTCAGAAGAAACTCCAGGTAAATGCACATTTGGGTTTGTTTCTACACGAGCTGACCCTGCTGTGATAGCCTTTGAAACTCCAGCGGGGTGAGGCGAGGTAAAAACAACCACAGTTAATGCAGCAGGAAGCACAGGACAGAAGGAGGAACCACGAGAAGGAACAGCAAATAGAGCCTCTATGTGATCCGACACAAACCTCCTCTACGTCAAAGAAGAGCTGGGCTCTCCCGCTGAATCCAGACGGAACACGTACTGGGCCTGGGAGGAATAATGCTCAGTTTTCCACGGAGCTGTTGTCCCCCAAATGCCGAGCGATGGGCTGACCGACAGCATTTCCATCCTGTGAAATACAAGCTGAGCATCTGGGGGGAGATTTATGCTCAGGCAGAAGCAGAAAGGCCGACTTAGCTGGTGAGACACAACTTCTCCCAACCTGCGTGCATCGAAGTCGTGAGAAAAGAAGGCTACTCAGACACTGCAGATTAATGCCTTGGACTGACTGCCAGGCTCGTAAACATCCTGGTGCCCTGCTCTAACCTAAGAAAAGTGTTTGGGAGAATTCAGTGTTGTCAGTCTCTTGGCTGGTCCGTAACTATGGCAGCGGAGAGAGAAGCATGATAAGTTATTGGAAGGGGGAAGTGGACCACCCCGGTGAAAGAATAAGTCATGGCAGGGCTCCCTACCCGAGCAATGACCCGGCCCTCTGTCGTGCACAGCCGTAATTTTCCAATTATTTTCCTCTTGGATTGTTCTGGCAGGGCAAAAGACCCTATGGACTTCCAATTTTGCCAAAAAATAGTTATATCGTCTTAGAGTTGGAAGAAACCAGCTAATTTAGTTCAATCCCTTTCCTCCACTTGTGAAGTGTTTCCAAGTGGGTAGAGGAGGTGGCCTCAGTCACAGAGGGTTTATGCAGAGCCAGGCCCAGGACTGGGCCCCCGATTCCTGGCTTGCGTGTTTCATCTCATAGCATTAATTTGGTCAAGGGACTTCTTTTTCAGTTATGTTCTAATATGTGCCTTGAATTGCCAGCTGGCTGGGAATAGCTCTTATTTTAAAACCCGCATCTTAACATGATCTGAAATTTCAGGCTACCGAGAGGGCACTGGAGCTCTTGAGCTTTGAGGCCCACACACGTGGAGCCAGGAAAGAATGAGGACAACGGTCTGAAAAGCTAATGGGAAAGAGGAAAAAAGAACCACATTTTCTTACAACTCAGAAACAACAGCTGAGCAGCTTGCTGGGTTGCTAGAAACACACTGAGAGCCCGGTGGGGTACCGAATGTGCATCTACTTCCAGACCCGCCGTACTGCAAACAAGGCAGTAAATCCCTGGAGGACCCAAGAGCCTGGATTCGAAAACCTTCTTCCCGTGAGTTGCAGGTCTTTGGGCGTTTCCGTGCACCGAACGCCCACCACGGGTCAGGCGGGGGCTTTTTCATACACTTGATTATTATGTTCAAGGGGTAACAGAGGCAGCCGGGGCAACAGAGGTCAGGGAAGGGGCGTGTGCAAGGCCACCCGGTGAGCGGTGGAGCCGAAATACAAACTCGGTCCCCAGAGCGACTCCAGGCCTCTTCCCACCTTGCGGAAGATGCAGAGGGGCTGGAACACCCAGGAGGCGCTCGGTGGGCACCAGAGGGGCCCCAACTCCCTGGGCCCCATGTTCCTGCATCACCGGCCCCATCTGAGCTGCCCCCCTGCAGCCTGCTCCCCTCCAGGGGCCACAGCCTTTAAGGCTTAGGGGGCACCTCTCACCACCAAGGCCAAAGACAAGAGACGCAGGTGCTTTGAAGCGAAGTCTTTATTTGGAATACGGGTCACCGAGCGGGTCAACCATCCCGAAATAGCCAGTATTTATTTTACATCGTGCAGAGAAACACAAGAAGAGCCCCTCGAAGGCAGTCGGCTGAGCTCTGGGGGGGCCACTAGTCTCCCCCGCTCCCCCGCTTCCCCTCTCCCCGCGGTCAGGGCCTCGGGGGCAGCCCGACGGGGCCACGCCCGCGGCTGGGAACCGGCCGTGAGCCGCTGCGTCTTTTCCTGGGACCCCCTCTCCCCGCCTTGCTCCGTGGGCACGTTATACCGGTGCCCAAAGACGTGACGGGATTACGGGGCGCCGCCTCACCGACCCCTGCGTCTGTCTGTCCCGCTCTGCGCCTTGCGGGCTTCGGCGCAGCTGCGCGCAGGCCGGGCGCGGGGCCGCCCTCCCTCGCGCGCGCGGGCCACGCTTCTCCGGGCTGCTCCGGCCTCCCTGCCGAGCGCGCCCGGCCTGGCACTGGCCTCCGGCCCCCGCGGGCCCCTCGACACCGGCCCGGCTCCGCGCGGGACGAGGGCCCGGAGACGGGCTGCCCCATGGACGGCTCCCCGCTTCGCCCCCGGTCAAGGCCCTGCGACGAATCGCTGGGCCGCCTGGACTCGCCGGAGGCTCAAGTCCAGGGGTGGGCGGAGGCCCCGGAACAAGGACCTCTGAGCGGGGAACAACGCCGCCGCCGCCATGGGGCTCTCAGCAGCCACGCGCGGGGCTCCGCAGGGGCTCGGCCCCTTCCCTCGCGGCCCTCCCAGGGGGCTGTGCGCTGGGCCCGTCCACCTTTTCCAGAGGCTGAATTACAGGCTTCACCACTCCCCACACCCCCCCTTTTCTTTTTAAAACAAAACATGCAGGCTGGGGGACCATTCTGGCTTCCATGTTATTTTATCATCTCCCCCGTCTTGGCTTGGCGGGTCCCCAAGTGGACCAACCCACGCTCCTGGCAAAGGACCTCCCACCAGGCAGGCTCTTAAAGGTCACTTGGAATCTGTCTCTTAAATCCTGTCCTGAGAAGCAACTCTCCTCCCACACACAGATGTACAGAATCTGCAGTTCAAAACAAAAGAAGAAGAAAATGCAAAAATCCCCCAGGCCTGCAATAGCTTCAGCTTAAGAAACACACTCCCACCCTTCCCTGCAGCCCTGGGTACCACCTCCTGCGCGCACACGGACCTGGCAGAACAAAGGCAGTCCTAGCAGTAAAGTAACTGCGGACGAGGCTCCAAGCCCAGATCTTCAGCGAGGGAGTCTGCTGTACCGGTCAGCGACTAGGAGGTGTTAACCTGACACTGAATGGTGTATAATTTAGTCATTTTAAACAACACAAAGGGATAGGCAAAATACACAAACGAAATCTTGGAGGGTCACGGATGAGATGGTGGGTTAATCTTATCTTCCATCAGCCCTTTTTGCTCAGAGCTGGGAAGGAGTCGTGTCAACAGAGGATCAGATTCATCACTTTTCCCCAGAAGGCCTAAACCAAGGTGCTATCAGAGCAGGTCATTTCACTGCTGTAAAAAGTGGTCGGTGTCTAGTTTCAGAGTCATTTGAGTTCAAACACTCGGACTTCCATTAACGACAGACAGCCCTTCACCAACAGTCACGTGGAAAAAAAAAAGGATCTACTGAGAATTTCCACTTGAATCAAACCTCAACCTACAACTCTCAGAAGGAAGCCAGAATCTCAGAGAGCACATACATTTTTAAGGGAGTTTTTAAAAAGGAACCCCAATAGTTAACGTACAACGTGGGAAAGGATTCTGAGGATGCAGTCAGGGGCTGGGCATCCTCAGGTGTTTCCTGTGGTCTGCAGAAACGGAAGGTTCAAAACGATACTAAAGATATTTGGTTTTCAATCATTCAGAAATTTTCTTCAAAGAAAGGTAATTACAGCTGTATTAACAACATTTCCCCCTTCTTTTGCAAATCGAGAAATACAAATACATTTCAAATGGGATTCCTCATAAAATTCTTTTAGTCCAAATAGTCAAAGTTAGAACTTTTAATTTTATAAGCCACCAATTATTAAACACTAACAGTAAGTCGTCTGAATGAGAAAAAGAATGACAAACACAAAATATGAAAACTTCTTTTCCAGCCCCAAATGATAACGGAGGGTTGTGTGTGTATAAGAAACAGAAATAATAAAAGAATAACCCGCTGAACTCCAAAACCCCTGGAAAAGCTCTTTTTGATGAGAGACCGTATTATTTACCTCAGACTACGCAAGTTTAAAAGCCACATCTTCAAAGTTACCATCCCCGCACCTCCCCACCCCCAGAAGACTTATGTACAGGCTGGAAGCCAGAAATTAAGGTTAGAAGTATAAATATTGATAATTTCCACTACATTTTCAGAACGCTTTCAGAGTGCTATGATACAACAATTTAGAAGAAAGGAAGAGTGTAGCAGTTTGGTTGGTTTGTGATATCCATAAGGTTCGGTAATTTCTTCCCTTTAGGGTCCTTCTCTTTCTCTCGAGGAATAAGCTGTAATTGGATTCTTTGGGTTAAAAGGCGTTAGATGGGACCAACAAAATGTATGTAAGGGGAAGTCAGAACCGTTAAGATGTATGTACACGGACGATACATGCATGTGTCTATATGCATACGTACACACACACGTGCCCTCCTTCATCTGCACTTAACAGGGGTGCACGCCCCACGAGGACCCCCAGGAGCCGCCCTCACTGAGTGCTACCAGATGACCCCCGTGGTTCACCAACTACAGCAGAGTAGAGCGGCCTCTTCCCCGCGACACCTTTCCTGGGAAAAACAGTTTCAGCCATTCCTGGCAGAGGCCTGGCCCGTCATCCCCGTGTGTTGTGAGAAGCAGAGAATCCTCTAAGTTCACAGGAACCAAAATCTGGACAGAAGTGACTATGATAGCAGGTAAGAAAAAGCCAAGGCTGCGGAGAAGCGTGTTTGAAAAGACTTTTCAGAACTGCTTGGATCCTGTGTTGTTTACTACCATCCAAATACATGAAGTTCTGATGAAATAAAATCATAAGGTACAGATAAAAACAGGCCATGAAAGCCCAGAGTCGTTTTAGGGCCAAACTGCAGACCACCCAATAGTCCACATTTTAGGAATTTGAAATGCCTAAAAATAGATAAGGTGGTTTCTGAAAAAGAGAGAGAGAGAGAAGGAAAGAAGAAAGAAAATAAAAAATAAAAAAAGGAGAGGAAAAGGAGGGAGGGAGGAGACAAGAAACCATTCAGGAAATGTTAGCTCCCAAGAACGCCCGACTTAGAGAGAAGGGACAAACGCATAAAAAATGCATAATCTTTGCGCAGGTTAATGCAATAGTAAACAGTAGAATACACAGGCCTCATAATACTTTTGTAATGGCATACATATAATGTCTCTAGCACTTTTGAAAACTATGCAGACACTAATTAAGGATGATTCTAGATAAAAATACATACTTCTTTAAAGGGGCGGGGTGGGAGGAGGGGGAGTATGGTCTCAGGCCAGATCCCCACAGACGTACAAAGATGAAACTATGTTTTTTGGTAATTCTAGTGGATATGGCAGCAAGAATTTGTCGTAAGGATGTTGGCTGGTCTTAAGAGGGTTATTTTCAAATATAACCGTACAGCTCTATTTGAAAAATAATCTTTGTGAAAAGTTAATTTTATTAACCCTGAAAAATGCCTATATTGACATCTCTTTCTAAGATAAACTAAAAGTAGCAGAGTTGTGAACGGGTAAGGGCTATATGCTTTAAAGCAAATGTGAACCCTCTTTGGGTTCCTCTCACACAAAGGGATACAGAGTCTTAAATACAATAAACTTCCTTAAAAATCTGCCACCTAACAATTGTTTACATCATAGAAAAATAGCATTTTTGTAAAAAGAAATATAGTTACTTTGTTAAAATGGTCTATTTTAAACCAGCAATTATTTTTCATATAAAGAATTTCTAAACATCCATACAGGAAATAAAAATAGATAATACTGAGTGCAAAGCAGACAACATCGTGTTTGCAAACGATCCAAGTATCTCATTGCCAGAGAAATAGTTCTTAGTTCATTACGGTACAAGTTTTAATCTTTCGGGAACTTAAAAGCTACAGCTTTATTCTCTGATGGCAAGTTACTTATACGTAAAGTGACTTCAGCAGAAGGCCAGACTGATGAGAAATGGATCATACATATGCGTTCACATTTCCCCAGAACTCAAAGTGCTGACACACGAGCAATGGCCTACATCCCAAACTCCGTGACGTGAGCGTGGACCGCAGGCCACGGGGGAGCGAAGGGGGATCTACGACATTCACGGCCCTTTGAAAATCATTCATTATATCACCCACATTTGCGTTTTCACATACAGCCAGATTAACACCAGACTCTTTACCAGCTTGGCTAAACCCGTCATTAAGGAGGGTCTCTGTGACTCTTTTCTAAATGTAGGTATTAACTCTTGGTGCTATAAAAACAGATGGTTTCAAAGGACTACTGCTTTACTTCCACAGTGACTCTTGAGGGCTGATGAGTTTCCTGGCGGCAGCGGGGACAGGATGTCACAGCGAGGGTCCCAGCTTCCTCCCAGGCGGCGGGGCTGCGGCCAGCTCGGAGATCCCTCTGTTAGCAGGTGACACGGCCCCGCGCTCCACGGGCACGTCCTCACACCCTCTCCACCCTGCTAGGGTCGTACGAATCTGCAAAAAGGAAAACAAAAGACAGGTAGCGGTATATTCAGCTGGTCTGTTGTCTGTTTACTCCTCAGACCAGAAAGAAATATGTTTAGGGAACCAAGTCCACATGTGTAGAAACGTTCATTTTCAGACATGCCACCCATCTTATTGGTATTTTTCACTACGGAGTAAAAAGCTATCTGAGCAGTCTAAAGGCTGTCTTAAAGGGCGTGTATGACCACTACCTAACCGCAGACGGAAAAATGGGAGTTGCTTCGTATTTTGATGGTCCCTTCCTGTTGTTCACAGTGGAACATAATTAACTTTACATGCAACTCTCGTAAAGCAGCAGTGACGCTCTTAGCTGACAGCAAAGAGGATATTGTGTGTGCGCGTAAATTACAGCTCTAAGGAAACCCTGCTGCAGAATGCGTGACCTTGTGATCGGTGACGTCCCAGAAGGGCCTGAGGACCCTGAGACCCTGAGAGCTGGGCCGGCAATGACGGGGCTCCCGTCTCTGACCCGACAGCCGGCAGCAGGCCCCGGGAGCCCGGGCTGCCACGCTGATCCGTTCTACAGGCACACACACTGGGCCCAGGCGGCCTGGGTTTCCGAAACGGGGCACCACACAAAAGAACAACAGTCCTAGACGGTCATTAGGGCTGTGGCTAGGCCCTCGGGGGCCACAGATCTCTGGGGTCCAGGCAAACCTGGGGCTTACACGTGTGGCTCCCACGGTCAGAATTTCCTGCCACGGCAGCTCGAACGGTTCCTAAGTTCGCAAGAGAAAACACGTAGGAAGCCTGGAAGGGTGGTACAATTTGGCAGTTTCTACAGCTGTTGCAGAGCCATCTCTTCCCAAAGCCTCTGGACCACGTGCATCCTGGAGGCCACACGGAGGCCCACCCCTCTGGCAGCAAAATGTTTTGCCGCCTCCTCCGGACACCTTCTCGATGCCCCACGGTGTGTTTGGGACAAGACACCGCAACCGCGATGACTAAAGCAGCGTCGGTCGCGCTCGAGCCGCACGTCACAAGCCAGACAGGACAGGCTCTTCTCGTGGCAAGGAGTCTGCTCCTCTGTAAACATCTGCTGCACCAAGCGCCCCTCTGGTTGGAAGCAAGCAGGGCTCCCGTGAGTCGGCCGCCTTCCGAG
This sequence comes from Physeter macrocephalus, assembly GCF_002837175.3. NCBI lineage: Eukaryota > Metazoa > Chordata > Mammalia > Artiodactyla > Physeteridae > Physeter > Physeter macrocephalus. Next base: position 21,162 of record NW_021147062.1, read on the forward strand.
GGCCCACACTTCACACCCACCGTGACAGCACGGGGTAGCAGCTGAGCCTACGTCTCTGTGCTCAGTCGGCCTCATCTTATGTGGATTCGGAGGGGCGCCCTGTGAGCAAAGGTGCCCTTTTCTCCGCTGAGAATGAGGCGGGCGGGCTCACTGCCCGCAGCAGAGAGGCCTCGAGAGGCTGTGCGTCTACTCAGCCTCCGGTGACACAGACCCGGGGCCCGGAGCAGCCCACCCGAGGGCAGGTGTGCGGAGACGCCTCCACGGATGTAACATGCCTGCTCCCCGACCTCCACTGCGGGAGCTGAGGGCCCAGAGACGGGGGGCCACGGAGAGAACTCTGTAGAACAAGGGGCTCCTTCTTCAGACCATGGGGGGGGGGTCGAGGTCCAATCAAAATATAACGTGAGCCACAGCATGTTATTTTAAAGTTTTCAGTGGTCGTGTTAAAGCAAACAGAAGGAAATAGGTGAAATTAATTTCAATGATGTATTTTATTTCACCAGATAAATCCAAAAGGTTATCATTTCAATAGGTGATCAATATAAAAATTATTGAGAAGTTCTAGATTTTGGGGTGAATGTCTTTGAACTCTGGCGTGTTGTACACTTACAGCACACCTCAGTGTGGACAGGCCACATTTCAAGGGCTCAGGAGCCGTGTGTGACCAGGGGCTAGCGCACCGGCCGGCAGAGGTCCAGAGAACAGAGACGTCATCCCCCTCGCCATTTGGCATCCTGGTTCCCATGGGCACCGCTTCCGGTGAAGACAGATCACTAAGGCCCGCCCTCGTGGGTATTTGGAGTATGGACACCCTCAAAAGCTCTTGCCCTTGAGGGCGTGCTGACGCCCAGCCTTCTAACGGCATTATCTGGCATCATTAAACTGCCCCAGGCTCCCCACCGCGGGCCCGAGCAGACAGGCTCCCCCAACTCTTCTCCTGAACTTCCATCAGGAGAGCAGCCAGCAGAGGCGGATGGGACCAGCAGGTTTGGACATTGATGTGCCAGGATCGCACTTCTGACCTGGAACATAATCCATCCAGCAGAGATGGAGTCTAGGACCTGAATTAGTTTTGAGCTGCTGACTTCTTAGCTAGAGCCCAAAAAAACCACTAAAAAATGTTCACTGAAATGACCATCTTTAAGCTGGAGGAAAGTCTTTATGATACAATGGGTACACAACACAGATGATAAGGTTCTAGAAGGGTGTGTGTGTGTGTGTGTGTGTGTGTGTGTGTGTGTGTGCGCGTGCGTGTGTGTGGTTACAGATGTACACGGTATAATCTTGTTGGAAAATTCCAGAACAAGATCTGAATTTAAGTGTCCTGCGAGTTCAGGGGCAGTGAGGGGGGGGCCGGCGCACTGGGGTGACAGAGGCAGGGCTGGCAGATGGAGATGATGACTCGTGTGCCTAAAATGACAAAATACATCAAAAGGAAAGAGTCCAAAAGCTTATGGGCAACAAGCCTTTACTATGTCAGTCAAAGGCCTCTCAGAAGGACTGGCTTTGAATACTGAGGCCTGGTGACCGTCACTGAAAGGCTGACGGCGTCGCCTGAGCCACCGCACGTGTGTGAAATCGCCCCTGTGGGTCGTGCTATGCAGCCACTTCAGGAAGCTCGAGGCAGCTGTCACCACGAGGAGTTCTCTGCCTTCAGATCTCCGGTCATCTTACCGTGTATCAATAACAAATGCACCAGATGGAGAGACAAAAGAGTAATCAGAATCTCGAACTGTTGGAAACTATGGTTAAAAAATATAACAGTGAAGTCATGGGGGTGGGGTGGAGTTTGAATGGTGGCTAAAATGAAAATCAACATTACCTAGGTGATTTCAGACTCCCATCTGGCCCCATTCACGTGTCAAAAGGTCGGGCTACGAACTGAGGGAGTACTGAATTGAACTAGAATTTTTTTGTTACAGCACGTTCCCCGAAATACGCGGCCATGGACAGAGGCATAGCGATCTTTACAAACCGGTGTCTTCCTCATAACAGGCTGTGTCTTACTTTAAAATCCTTGTAATTCTCAGGAGCACTGACAAAGTCATCCTGATCTTATAGATAAAGAAACGCACTTTAAAAGCCGGTGACGATGTCCTTTTCACCAGCACTTAAAAGCCAGGGGGCCTATTTCTGGTGGGGGGAGAGGGTCTCGTGCTGCGGCCTGACAAATCCCAGTGGCTCACAAAACGGGCCATGGAGTACTTGCCACCGTCATGGCAAAGGCTCCGCATTCCTGGTGTTCTCTTCCGCAGCAAAGACCAACTCTGTCAACTCAGATGACCCAAGAGGGCCCTGACAAGTGAGTTCTTTCGATCATGGATGCTGTGTGAGGGTGGGAGAATGCTGGCTCGTGAGAATCGCTCTGCATTTGTGGGAAAACTGAAAAAGTGCCAAGGAGATTTTTTTCGTTTAACCAGAATTTCGGGACTCTTCCAGCTGAAACCGGTGATCTTCTCCGTCTCCTTTTAAACCCTTGGATTTCAAAACAGGAAGCAGAGCAGCAAGGGTTGGGGGCCACCCGGTCGGGGCAGCTGGTCAGATGGGAGGGCCTGGCTGACGAGGCCGGGCTGGGGTCGGGGTCCGGGGACGGCGCCGGGACACCGAGTAAGGGGCGCACTTCACCCTTCCAGCAGAAGGGTCCCTTCTAGTCGGTAGTTTATGAGTGGACTTTCAGTTTCCTCTAATCATGTCTAGGGCATATAATCGATAATCCCCGGCGCCTGAAACAGAGATGCCAAGGGCCCTCTCGCCTGCTCGTGTCAGAGCCGAGAGGGTGAACAGGTGTTTGGGGCATCACTGCCACGGGAACCTGCCTTGTGGTTCCACACGCTGAAGAAGGCTCAGGAGACATGTGAAGGTGAGAGGATGCAGGGCTCGTGGGCCTGCAGGATGCTGCGGCCAGAGCCAGTTCCCCTGGGTCTTAGCCATCGGAGCTCAGGGGCTGGGAGAAAAGGGGTGGCGGGTGAACTTCCAGGGGTAGGTGGGAACTGAGAAAAGCAAACTGCTAATCCTGTCTAGACCCCTCAAGTCTTATGAACGGTGTGGTGGTGAAAACAGATAAAAATGGGGACAAAGGATTCTGCAAGAATCACAGGGCAGGGAGTTTATTGAATCGACTGGTACGTCTGTTCCCATTAGGTTAATAGAGCAACGAGGGTCATCTGGGTGAATGGCTATTATTTGGGAAGAGAATACAGAGTACAACAAATGCCATGGTCTCCTACGAGACTGATCAAGGTTCCTGCACTGAAGCTGGAACACTTTGCTGATGTACCTCTTCACAGTTAGGGGCCCCCAAGGCTGTTTATGTCTGGAATTTTACCTAGCTGCTTACATAGATAATTTCTATCAAGAAGACTGGATCATTTAAAATACACTCTAAGATCTTGCTTTTTAAGGAAAGCTTCCGGATGATTCTTGGTAAAATGAAGACTCTTTTGGACCGTAATTCCCAGGGTCACTTGCACCTTTTCTGAATCTGCAGGTTTCAGCATCCACCAACCTTGTGTTCTGATGCTCTCGGGACGTCAAATGAACACTGAACGCGCCCGCCCGCCTGCCCCGATCCTCACCTGGGCACCAGAGGTCCTGACCGCCGTTCTCCTCCCTTTGTGCTGTTGGACGCCCGTCTTCTCCGCGCGGCAGCGCACCCCCGGGGTCCGGGAGCTTGTGCCTGGCGCTCAGAGCCCCGGGGCCCCTCCCGGCCTTCAGGTCCCCTGCCTCCTCCGCAGGGTCCGCGCCCCGCGAGGTCAGCAGCCTCAGCCGAGACACAGAGCTCACCTCCTTCATCCTCATCAGGCGGTCGGGGTCTGCCCTCCGCGGGGGGGACGCCAGTT
>NW_021147063.1:0-641 GCF_002837175.3 Physeter macrocephalus
ACACAAACATTCACACCATAGCAGTGACCGTGAGGAGAAATGGATGAGAAGGATGGGTTGGGGGGCAGGGGGCGGAGGGGGAGAGAGAGGGAGATTGAATATGAGAATGAGTAATGTGTATATGGGTTATGAGTTAGGGGACTGGATGGCTGACCAAGAAGCTTATCAGATGTGGGGAGGTTTTACTCCTTTCCAAAAGCATCTGATTCATGTCTTACACCATGAATGATTGCATGTTGTTTTCCATTTTCCAAGTGCCAACTTCTTTATAGGCTAAATTTTTGTGGGTGCAAGCAGCAGACATTGACTCTGGTTGTATAGTCTCCTCAGGACACCTCCCTCAGGATGCAGTAGCTCCAGTCACCTCCCATCCTCCGATCAGAGCACTCAAGATTCATATTCCTGGAAGGTAATTTGATTGGTCCAGCTTGGGCCTCGTGCTAAACGAAGATGGAGGACTTTGATTGGCAGACCCATTGAGGCTACAGACACAAGAATTCACAAAGGCAAATCAAGGTGTTTTTGTTGTTGTTGTTGTTGTTGTTGTTTGCGGTACGCAGGCCTCTCACTGTTGTGGCCTCTCCCGTTGCGGAGCACAGGCTCCGGACGCGCAGGCTCAGCGGCCATGGCTCACGGGCCCA
>NW_021147063.1:952-21784 GCF_002837175.3 Physeter macrocephalus
CCCGTGTCCCCTGCATCGGCAGGCGGACTCTCAACCACTGCACCACCAGGGAAGCCCATCAAGGTATTTTTACCACAGCAGACAGGACACTAAGTGGTGATAGAACTCAATCGGATTCCCCAAAATGGTATAAAGATTCCCTTAAACTGAGGACATTGAAGATACAGCAGATGCAGAAAAAAAGCCTTTTCAGAGTGTCCCTTATCTGACTAAAGGCAGAGCTTTCTTTTTTTTTTAAAGACAATAGCTATTTTTTTAATATATATATATTTAATATTTATTTTGGCTGTGCCGGGTCTTAGTTGAGGCATAGTGAACTCCTTAGTTGAAGAAGGTGGGATCTAGCTCCCTGACCGGGGATCGAACCCGGCCCTCTGCACTGGGAGCAAGGAGTCTTACCCACAAGACCACCAGGGAAGTCCCTAAAGGCAGAGCTTTCTAAGAGTGAAGCTGCTGTAAATCCCCTCTCAGGGGAGATTCCAGCTAGGAAGGAGACCAACAAACTACTGGCACCAGGATAAGAAATTGCACAAACATTATGACAAAATACTTTCCATTGTTCTCATAAAAGCCCATTTGCCTTTCCTAAAAGTCCACTTGTTTTCCCAGAGGCCCTTTCTCCCTCCTTCCTTTCCCCTATTAAGTTGGTATATAATCTCCTATTTCTAGTTGTCCAGGAGTCTCTTCATCTGCTCCTGCATGCATGTGTAAATAAACCTTGTCTTTTCCCCTGGTAATCTATTATCAGTTCATTCACAGCCCCACCATCAACACTCAAACTTAAGTTAGTAGAGGGAAAGTTTTCCTCCCGATGAGGGTTGGAAAAAATCAGCAGATGTTTTTTCTACCTTCGATGGTGTGAAATGATTTGATTTGCATTAAAAAAAATCATTCTGGGGGGACTTCCCTGGTGGTCCAGTGGTAAAGAATCCACCTTACAATGCAGGGGATGCAAGTTCAATCCCTGGTCAGGGAACTAAGATCCCACATGCCACGGGGCAACTAAGCCTGCACACCACAACTACTGAGCTCACGCGCCTCAACTAGAGCCCACATGCCTGAAACTACAGAGCCTGGGTGCACTGGAGCCTGTGCGCCACGACTAGAGAGGAGAAAACCCGCACGCCACATCTAGAGAGATGCCCGCGCTGCAACAAAAGATCCCGCATGCCTCAGTGAAGATCCAGCGTGCTGCAACTAAGCCCCGACACAGCCAAAAATAAATAAAATAAATAAATAATAAATCTTAAAAAAAAATCACTCTGCGTATGTCATTGGTTTTATTAACAAGAGAAGTTGTAAGCTTGCTTGTAAAAGAAAGGAATTTAAGTTCATAGCTAGAGGGAAATATGATATCCCAGAAAAGTTTTTGTTCATATGAAATAATGCATATAAAGTTATTATCACTTTCATTGAAAATTAGCTCCCATTTCTGAAATTTCAAACATCTCACACTCTCTCCACCACCATCTCTCCTTTTAAATTCACTTGCTAAGTGTGCCCTTGGCCTTAATTCTTTATCTGAATTCACACTTCAATCTAATGACACCACCACTTTTTTTTTTTAACCCTCCATTAGCTTCCTCCTAGTCTAGCAATTCCCTAACAAGAGCCTAATACGTTCCCAGCCTTCCTTCTAACTGAGAAGGCGTCAGCAGCAGCCCATATATATATGTACCCACACCGGACTTCTCTCCATTTCACAGATATTGAAAATTAACACCTAAAGTCATACTAGATATAAAAATCTCCCGAAGTTTATCTTAAATACAACTGCTGGGGGTGGAAACGCTTAAACATTTCAGTCTCAGCATTTGGCAGCGTCCAATGTTTCAATATTTGATGAATGAATTAAGTTCCTTTGATTTGGAAGGCCTTGTCCAATGCCTGGGAGCTCAACAGAAAAGAGGGAAACTAAGTGGAACGGATAAAGGAAAGGCCGAATCCCAACGCTCCAGCCGCCGTGCAGGTGAGGAAAAGAGAGGACAACCTCTCCAGTTAAGCCACAGCCCGCGGCTCCTTTTAAGGGGGAGTGGGCGGAGCCCTGACTTTAACCCCGCCCAGGACTGAGGGGACTCGCGGCCAATGAGAGGGCGGTCCGGGGTGGAGCGGCCTGCGTGCGACGTGACGCCATCACGCTCCGGTCGGCGCTTCGCAGCGCGTGCGCCGGAACAGTGGACTCGGTAGGTGACCGTCTGCCCCGCTCCGCAGTAGAAGTGGGGTGGATTCCGGAGACCGAAGCACCGCGTTGTGGGAGCCCTCCAGGCGAGTCGAGTCGAGTCACCCGACCTCGGGGCTTTAGGGGCGAAGGGATCAATCACCCCCAACCTTCCTCGGGCTGGGCGGCATGGACTCACTATTAATTGATCTCGAAAGCAATGCCAAGTCAAGGTCTCCGGTGGAGAGGACGCCACGGCCGCGCCGCGTCGGCCTTGCGTGCCCCAAGTAGCCAGGCTGTGAGCGTCTGGGGAGAGGCAGCCCAGCGGGATGGAAAGCAATAGGGACGCCAGTAAAGGCCAGTGTTTAGTCGCGCTGTCGGGCACCTTATAGGTTAAATCTTCAAAGCACTCCTGTGAGTAAGCCCTGTTGTTATTCCCATTTTGCAGAGGGGTAAACTCAGGCTTAGAGAGGTTAAAATTACAGCTTTGTAAACAGTATAAAGATGGGAGGTTGAGTAGTTAAGGAAATAATAAAACGTGTAAGCAACTCTAAACCGGTGATTCCAGAGGGCCAACAAAAGCTGTTTCTGAACTGGGGCAGTTGTAGTGACAAAATTCATTTGGTGAGTCACAACCATCAGAATATTGAACTTTGGAATTTGTTTTCAGGTGACCAAAGCCACATAATGTCAATAGTTCGTTCCTCTGTCCATGCCAAATGGGTCGTGGGGAAGGTGATTGGGACAGCAATGCAAAAAACTGCTAAAGTGAGAGTGACCAGACTTGTTCTGGATCCCTATTTATTAAAGGTAAGGAACATCTCGATTTTCAGAGGGCATTGATAAATCACCAACATGTTCTGGGTTCTGAGCAGAAAAACACTCCCCTGTCAGTAAAGATGCATTGAGCATCTGCTGCACACCAGATGTTGTGCTGGTCTGTGGGTGTAACGAAGTGAATTGATCATGGTTCACACTCACATTTTAGAGACGCTTAGAGTTAATTTCAATTCAGTCTGATAACTGCTATAGTCAGTCTATGTGCAAAGTACTGTGGGAGCAGAAGACTCCTCGTTCTTCCTTCCCAGGTTGCTGAGGAGGAGAGCATTCTTGATTATATAAGACATATGAGCTGAAGCTCCAAAAGGATTTTATCCAGAGGACCAGTTGGGGGGCAGGAGGAGTTAGGGGAGTCCTTCCAGCCATGATGAATAGTTTGTGGAAGTTCTTTTAGCCATGTATTTACCTAAAACAAATAGACTGCTAGTTACTTCGGCAGCAAAAATGGATTTATTCGGGATCAGCAGAGAATTGCAATTCAGGGTCTGCCACATGGTGAGCCACGTGCAAATCCCCCACAAACGTGGTGTGGTGACCGGGGAGGAGAGTGCTTTTACAGAGGGGAAAGGAAGTTGGGAGGGGATGGTAAACACAGAGTCCACGGCTCTTCACTGGCTGAGTTGTTGCCGGGAAAGAAGAGAATGTCTTTCTTCCTGTTGAGCTCTGCTATCATCACAGGGTGTGAGAGCTTCCCCTTCAGGTCTCCTGACTCTGTTTAATTGAGGTTTCTGTTTATTAATTCCTTACACATGAAAGGGTATGACATTCTAACTGGAGCAGCAAGTGGTTCAGCAATGTTGAGCCTAGAGCTTGGCACTAAGTAGACGCTGTTGTTGAATGAACACGAGAAGGATTGGAGCTGGAGTGTGAAGGGTCTTTTATGTTGTGTTTTGGATTTCATCCTATAAGCAAAGGAGACAGAGATAGGGATGAGGACTGGAGGTAAGGAAATGGGTAAGGTGGTTATTGCAGATGTCTAGGGTGGAAATGATAAAAGAACTGAACAGTCCTGGGAGCAGTGAGGCTGGAGTGGAAAAAGATTTCAGGAAAGAAGGGACAGCGTCCTTGATTTGGTAGATGTGCAAGGGAGGGAGGGAGAAGTGCCAAGGATGTTTCTGCATTCAAGGTTGGGCACACTGGTGGGCACAAATGCTGTTTGTTATCTAGGATCAAAGACACAGGAGCCTTTTCAGGGTCTTGCAATGCTGGGGAGATCCCAGCCGGGTGAAGGACGTTTGATCTCATTGTCCTCCTAGCCCTTCGACTCTCCCTCGAAGCCTCTCAATGAAATGGCTTGATCCCAAAGCAAAAACAAAAACAAAACCACAGGAGCAAGCTGAAGAGTGATGGCATGATCATTGGCCTTAGAATCAGAGGGCCTTAGTTTGAGTACTGGCTGTTGGTTACTAGCCGTGCACATTACTTAACCTCCTTGAGCTTGTTTTTCTCATCTGTTAAATGGGACTACCTGCTGTGGCAGGGTTGTCTTGAGGAATAGGTGGTTCTAGTTCTCATCTGTGGCTTGTTTGCAGTACTTTGAGTGAGGCATGAAGCTAAGTGCTGTATGAACATTATAATGTTTCATTCTCTTGATAACTTTAGAGGTGCAGGTATTGGAGCCTCATTTTATGGTGGGGAAAAAAAAACTGAGCTTGGAGTAGTTAAGTGACTTGTCCCAAATCACACAGCTAGGGGTGAGATAGTGTGTTTTTAGGCTGGAGAGAAGGCTCTACTGGGAAGGAAGAGTTTAAATATTGTAGAAGAGGATGATAATTGATAGAGCAAGGGTACTGCAGGAAATAAGCAGGAGAGCTCGGGACAAGATCAGTTCTGGAAAAGTCATTGCCGTTTTCCAGAAATTAAGCGGCTAATTTTTGTATTGGAAGTCTCCATAAGTACGTTATCTATTTTTTTCCCCAAGTTCCAGCTTGTTTTCTGCACATTCCTTTTTCAGATTTTGTACTGCATTGGCAGGTCATGGATAGGAACTACTGATTTGTTTCCTCCTTCTCTCAACAGTATTTTAATAAGCGAAAAACCTACTTTGCCCACGATGCTCTCCAGCAGTGCACTGTTGGAGATATTGTGCTTCTCAAAGCTCTACCTGTCCCGAAAACAAAGCACGTGAAGCATGAACTGGCTGAGATAATTTTCAAAGTTGGACAAGTCGTAGATCCAGTGACCGGAAAGCGCTGTGCAGGAACCACCTACCTGGAGAGTCCAGTCAGTCTGGAAACCACCCACCTAAGCAAAAACCTGGAAGAACTCGATCTCTCTTCAACACAGTGAAGGAGGATTGGAAAACGGAGCCAAAAGGGAAGGATTTCTAAGTTTGCTTTATGGAAAAATTTTTACAAGTTTCCTCACAAACCGTCCAGTTTCTCTTCTGGTATTTATGAACTAGCTAAAAGTAAATGAAGTAAAGGCCTTGTTATAATTTTTCATAAAGGTTTACAGTCATGTTTCACATTTCCTTCTCAGCGAACATACTTTCCTGTTACACTAAGTGTGCCTAGCCGTGCGCTGCATTGTTTTGTAAGCTCACTGTTTTAGAAGGTGGTTTTTTGTTTTTGTTTCTGTTTTCATTCAAAGGAATCTGGAATTTATCTTAGAACTTTTATTTTGGGAGAAGAAAACCTTCTGATATCATAAACAGATAAGACCACATTAAGTGAATATTTATTTTTGATACTGTATATTCAAAATTAAGTTTTTCTCTGATTTAACCAATTCCAAATGGAAACAATTAACATGCTGGGGTCAGACTTTATCAGATTAAAGTCTGTATTAATAAGAATGTTGACACGTAGAAAATAAAACTAAAATTCTGTCACTTTTCTCCTGTATCCTAGGCTAGATTAAATAGGAATAAGTTCTTAAAATCTGATACATTGATGAAGTTGTGGAATTTCTCACACATGCATTTGAGTTGGAGAGTTGCAGAGTTTTATTGCTATTCATTGATAAACTGTGATAACTTAGATTTTGACTTGATGAAACACTGAACTGTATATTTCAGTTTTCTGGCTCCCAGAAGGGACTTGGAGTATATTTCAACCTCAACAAATATGTCAGTATTTGAGTAATAACCACGGGCACTGCCCCCTCCTCAGGGCTTATAATCTCCTGGGCAGGTATGCACAAGTGTCTTCATGACAAACACAGAAACACATGGGTGGGGGAGAAATTGGGATGACTTTCCAGAAAAAAATGAGAGAATGCTAGAACTGAATCTTAAAGGAAGAGTCTCCGGGTTAGTGCGTGAGGCATTTGGAAAGCGCATTCCAGGCAGAGGAAGGGGGTGTAAAGTCCTCGAAGGATGAGAGAAAGGACTGTAACCAAGGGGTTTTGGAAGTGGTGAGCACTGCTGGGACATTGAACAAGGGTGGAACTCAAGTAGAGAAATAGGCAGGAATTGTAAGTGGTGGTGGGTTGTTTAATGTTTTAAAGAGTGATATAATTAGATTCACATTTCTTTAAAGTAATAGCATCTGTGTCAAGAATAGACTGGAATGGGAAGAATTGGAGGTAGGGAGACAGTGGCCTGTTCAAAGATTGGTCCTAAGACATAAACTGAGTTGGGCAGGGAAGATGCTAGGAGGGCTGGGGGCAGGAACTGGGCTTGCGGACTGAGGGGTTCTCTGAAGCTGGTAATCTTTGGAGGCGAAGGAAGGGGAAGGGGGCTCCAGGGGTGCAGGAGTTTCTCTGACTGGGGCAATATTTGAACATGTTAATATGGCAAGGAGCCACCAGGGAGAACAGAAGTGGATCCTGTGGATGGAGGAAGGGAAACAAGGATCTGCCCCAGACCAGGGAGAGGCATCTGGTGGAAAGGAGGCCAGGCACACAGGGACAGGAGGCCAGAGGCTGTTGATCAGGCCAGCTCCTGATCTCAACTGGCTTACGGTTCGTGAGGCCATAGAGGCTGCAGAGACGCAAAAGGGAAGCTGGAGTTCTCTCCAGGGCGGAAAGGACACGTCCCCATCCTGCACTGTGGGAGGCATTCCGAAGTAGAACTCTCAGGGAGGATGAGCCAAAGGGAGGCATCTTAGACTGTCTGCCAAGGGGGTGGCTATGCGGTACCGGTTATCCTGGAGGGGACAGGACACCTGTCCAAGCCATCTCTAAAAGCTCAAATATTTTAAAGGCTTACCTATACTCTAATGTATCATTTTTATCTTAACATAGATACTTTTCCTGGAAATCTTGGTGTAAAAATTATCCTCCAGGAAGATGCCCCATATTTATCCTATGACATTGTAACCTAAGCCACACACCTGTGAAATAAGAGTTATCTCCTTCCCCCCAGTAAAAAGCACTGGGTTAATGGAACTTCAGAGCAAAATGATAGTGGAGAAAAAAGTGCAGAATGAGTGGCCTAATACTAAACACAAAAGCCAGGTCAGCAAAGAAATGCCTTCCAAGTTAACATTTCAGGAAAATAGACTTGAAAGCATCTGTCTCCTGAAATAGAGCTGAGAAATTGGGGAATATGTAGGAAAGTCAAACCGACACCACTGGCTTGAAGAGGCCCTGCCTCCCACAGTGCAGGATGGGGACATGTCCTTTCCACCCTGGAGAGAACTCCAGCTTCCCTTTTGCGTCTCTGCAGCCTCTATGGCCTCACGAACCGTAAGCCAGTTGAGATCAGGAGCTGGCCTGATCAACAGCCTCTGGCCTCCTGTCCCTGTGTGCCTGGCCTCCTTTCCACCAGATGCCTCTCCCTGGTCTGGGGCAGATCCTTGTTTCCCTTCCTCCATCCACAGGATCCACTTCTGTTCTCCCTGGTGGCTCCTTGCCATATTAACATGTTCAAATATTGCCCCAGTCAGAGAAACTCCTGCACCCCTGGAGCCCCCTTCCCCTTCCTTCGCCTCCAAAGATTACCAGCTTCAGAGAACCCCTCAGTCCGCAAGCCCAGTTCCTGCCCCCAGCCCTCCTAGCAGAGACCTCCCAGCTCCCCAGCCCTGAGTGTCATGGTCCGAACGCGGGTTGGAAAAGAATTTCCAGACACAAGGCAGAATGTAAAGAAGATAGAATTTATTAGAGGGAAGGGTCGCTGCCAGAACAGCGGGCCGACTTCCTAGTAGTCTGGGAGAGCCGAGCCGGAACATGTGCTATTGATCAGTTTTTATAGCCAAAAAACAAAGGAATGGTCCGAGGTGAAAATTTCGTTTACCGATCGGTCGGGGCACATATACCTTCCTTCTCTAGGGTGGGAGTGGGACAGGCCAGATGGCTTTCCTTATTTGGGACAGGTCCTGTTGCCCAGGTGGGCGTCGCCCAGGTGGGCTCAGGAATTTTGTAACCATCGCAACATGGTGGGGAGGGCGAGTAAGAGTCCGGTAAGGGGTGCTAAGGGGTGTAACGCTGACACTTTTTCAGGCAGGGTCGTACTTTGCCCTTGAAGCACCTTTGTCCTTGGAGCACCACACAGGATTCGCACTGGCCTTGAAACGCTCCCTTTGGTGCCTGGGGAGCTCCTCCCTGTTTCTCTCCCTTTTCTAACTGTCCAGCTCACTTTCTGCGGGCCTTGTCTTGGTTGCGGTTTCATGAGTACATTTGTGGCTCTTTTATCTTGCCACAGGATACATTTTCCCCCCAACAGTGCCATCCTGACCCACGCCCTTTTAAGCTGTTTCCTTGCCCAGGCAAGTTGTAGTCCCTCCTTCCACGAGTCAACTCTTTCCCTTGGGACTGCGCTGTTGTGCCAGCTCCCCAGGGTCTATCCTCCACTTCCCAGGCACCACCGGTTACATGCTCTCCCGTCCGTGTTCCCTCCCTTCTCTCCATTTCAACACTTGACACTCCAGTCATTTCACATCCAGCCCCACAAGACTGGGACGGCTCGAGGGCGAGGATGGGGCCCAGCCCACCGGTGCTGAAATCAACGGGAACAATGGAGTCTGCAGACCACGAGAGAACCTGAGTGCGCCGTCCATCCAGAATGCTTCTATTACAGCATAATTTATTTTTGAAAAGGCAATATATTTACACGGAGCAAAATCCAAAAGGGTATTCGGGGAGAAGCCCGATCCCCGCCCCCGCGAAGCTTCGCACCCCAGGTCCTGGCTTCCCCTAGGAACCGTGTTACTCTCCCCTTGTGGATCTCTCCACGTGCATTCAAGCCTTGCCCTTGTTGCTTTGGCGCACCCTGTGTTACGCACCGAGCTCCTTTCGCTGGAGCTTAAAGTCTCAAGATAGGTTCTTCTCCGGCTTCCCTTTATCGCGGCTCGCAGCTGCGGGACTTCAGCGCCGGCACGCACTGCGGACGCGACCGCCGCGGGCCCCGCTCCCCCTGGCGGCCGCGCCCCGCACTGCAGCGGTAGCGCGCGCGCCCGCCCCGCCCTGTCCCGCCCCCTCCTCGGCTGGCCCGGCCGGGGGAGGGGTCGCGGCGGCGGCGGCGGCGGCGTCAGCGGCGGCCCGCGCGGTGGGAGCCGAGGCGCTGGAGCAAGATGGCGGTGCGAGTGCTGCGCGCCGGCAGAGCGGCCTCGGCCGGCAGCTTTCTGCGGCGGGCCGGCCCCTGCAGCCTCCAGCCCGGGCTCTGGTGAGCAGCGCCGCCCTTTCCGGGAGCGGCCGGGGAGGGGCTGCCGCGGGGCGGAGGGCACGGGTCCCCGGCACGAGTCTACGCCCCGGCCCGGCCGCGCTCCCACTGGGCAGGGCCTCCCAGACTACGGGGCGGCGGGACCGAGGCCTCGGTCGGCGCGGCTGGGCGAGTCGGAGCCTCGGCGGGGTCGGAGTGCCTGCCTGCCGGGCCGGCCGGGCTCAAGGTCACGGTGGGAACGACGCTTGGCGCCGAAGCCACGTCCGCGCGCCGAGCCTGCCCGGCCTGCGGGACCCTGACCCGGCGCGACCCGGAGCGGTGGCCGGGCGGCCGGCGCATGCCTGAGGCCGCAGGCCCTGAAGTTGCGACCGCCTGAGAACACTGCTCGCCCACGCAAAGCCTCGGTGCTTGATTCCGCAAATGGCAGTAGAGATAACCCTCACCTCCTGGGTTGTTGTGAGGAAGAAGTAAAATACCGCATCGTCCCCGGTGAGCCCTCAAGTGGAGGTCGGGGTAGTAGTGAAGAGGTGTCAACCCTAAGAACAGTTGTTGACTAGCATTTACAAGTAAATAGCGAATCAAAAAGTATGTACAGTTATCAGCATAAGGGTCCAGACTGCGTCCTAAAGAACACCTACAGTTAAAGCAGACTAGAGCCCAGGAAGGAGTGACTAGTCAGAAGGTACAGGGGACCTTGTATAGAGACAAGGCTTCATGTTTAAACTTTTTTGGCTTCGTGTTTAAACTTTTTTTCTAACCTCATTGGATTAAATATTTGGTTTTCAGAATCCATCCCTGCGATAGCCATGTCCCATTTTCCAAATCGAAAAACCAAATCCCATACTAACTTACACGTCGATTTGCTTCTTCGGTTTCTTTACGTTGGGTAACTTAAATTTTCTCTTTTTTGTTTGTGTTTAAATAAATAGTGAGCCTCTAGAAAATACAGTTGGCACTTAAAAATGGAAGCGCGAGGGAGCTACCTGTTTGTTAAACTCTGAATACGGGCCAGCTTTATACTGTTACGGCTTATTCAATGTAATCCTAGTAGCACTCTTAAGTAAGTAATAGGATCTGCATCTTAGAGATGAGAAGGAACCTAAAGGGCTTGAGACAGATGGCTGGAAAAGGCATTTATTTGAACCCAAGTTTGTGAGGCTTGAGGCCCAGTGCCCTTCCTAGGACTCATGCTCAACTTGTGTTTCAAAATTTGATATTTATGTTTCCGAGTTGGTTAACAAATCATCCTCCTTTTATTTTTATTCTGTTATTAAGTATCTGCTGTTGCTTTATTTGTTCACACAGATGATAAAAGCCCATGAAATTGATTTTTTCTTCTTGTCACAAAAGACAGCTGAGACTGAAAGTGTTCCCCTAAAGTGCCCAAGGTCACTTGGAGCTAATAAACTGGAGACTTGGACCCGGATGCGCCCGGTACCCCCACTTCCTGCTGGGGCCAAATGCTCTTGACACTGGCGTCCTTGTCTCTATACAAGGTCCCCTGTACCTTCTGACTACTCACTCCTTCCTGGGCTCTAGTCTGCTTTAACTGTAGGTGTTCTTTAGGACGCAGTCTGGACCCTTATGCTGATAACTGTACATACTTTTTGATTCGCTATTTACTTGTAAATGCTAGTCAACAACTGTTCTTAGGGTTGACACCTCTTCACTACTACCCCGACCTCCACTTGAGGGCTCACCGGGGACGATCTCTAGTCTGCTTTAACTGTAGGTGTTCTTTAGGACGCAGTCTGGACCCAGCTAACTCATTGATTCTATCAGATGTTGAATGTATATGATGTCGTTGAAGCCCTGTGGACCTGAGCATAATAGCCATGGTCACTCTCCCCAGGAAGCCATGGCAGAGGTGAAATCCCACGTAGACTTACAGATTGAGGTAGGTGGCATGGGAGAATCAGGGAACCTCCCTGCATGAGGTCATGGAAGGCCTCTCCGAGAAGGTGGCATTAAGCTGAGACCTGAAGGATCAGTGGGCATGAAAGCCGTGAACGGGAGGAGTCAGGCATGCTGGGAAACCCGAGAAGAATCCAGGAGCAGGAGTAAAGGGAAGATGGAGAACAGGTGGTGAGGAGCAGGGGCCCGATAATTCCAGGCCTTACAAGCCATTGAGAGAGCTTGGATTTTACTCTGAGAGCCACGGAAGACGTTTAAAGGTATATACTTTAGTGTGACATGATCTGATCTACGTTTTTAAAAGATCAGCCTGACTTTGAAAAGGGGACAGGCAGGATGATGGCCAGCTAGGCAGATGCTGGTGCCATTTACCGAGACTCGTTTGTTCCAAAGGTGAGAGTGCCTACCACGTGCCAGGTGCTGTTGGGAAGCATCAGTGAATAAGGCACACAGCGTGCTTGCTAGTCATTCAGAGAAGGAGGAACAGGTGCAGGGTGGGGAGGGGGCGGATCCAGGGCAGTTTTGACCCCGGTGAAATTGGAGATGTCTGTGAGCTACTCGAATAGAAAGACCCAGTAGGCAGTTGGCTTATTGGACCTATATGACTCCTCCAAGGAGATGTCTGGACAGCATTTGTGAGTTGCCAGCATATAGGAATGCAAAATGTTAATAGATCCTTGGGTTTCAGTATACTATATTTGATTGAAATTTTTCATAATAAAATGCTTTTTTAAACTATAGGAATGGATGAGATTTGCTTGAGGAGTGTGGATAGAGAAAGAGCTGAGAAGCAGGTCCTGGGCTGTATGGATATTTACAGGCTGGATATAGGAAGGAGAGGCAGCAAGGGAGCTGGAAGGGGCAGCTGTGAGGTCATTATGGGTCAGGGCCCGGGGGCCGTATTTCAAAGAGGGAGTGGTTCAGCTGTGCCAGATGCTGCCAGAAGGTTAAGATGACGGAAGAAAACTGCACTTACCGACAGGGGTGTTGTGAGTGACATTGCAAGAGTGGTTCCAGAGGGACGGGGGACGCGTTCCCGGGAGGCTGATTTGCCAAACACATCTTCGCTCTGCTCAGTGCCAGGCCCTCTGCTCGGCTGTTTACTGAGCACTGCACCAGTGTCCCCCAGGTGCTGGAAACAACCATGTACCCAGAATTTAACTCATCTTCCTCCTGCAAAGCCTGCTTGCTCCTTCTGGGTTCTGTCTCCCCAGCCATGGAACATCTTCCATTTAGTGGTCCAGGTGGGAAACCAGGTCTTCCCCAAGCCCTCCCACTCCTGCTCCCGCCCGTCTAGTCAGTTGCCAGATCTGTTAGTTCTGCCTCCAGCATGTCTTGACTGTGCCTCTGCTTCACCACTCGGCTGGATTCCTATCAGGAGTGTAGACTTGAAGCCATTGGTGAGGGGGACAGCTAGAGAATTCCGCAGAACAGACAAGCAGGACATTTTCCTACTAGGAGGACCTCTGATGTGAGCCCTGACTGGATCCTAATCCCTCTTCCTTTGCACGCCACCTCCACCAAGAGGAAATCTATAAAAAACATTTTAGGGACAACTGGGGACATTTTAAGATGGAGTGGATATTAGATATTATAGAATTATTATTTTCCTTAGATGTGATATTTATTAGTAGTGATGTGGCTTGTCCTTGGTCTTAGGAGATGTGTGCTGAAGTATCTAGGGATGGTGTATCATGATGTCTGCACTCTGGTTTCATATGGTTTGGTAAAAATGAAAAAGCAAAATATATATACACAGTAAAAATTATAAAGTGTTCATTTTTCATCTAGATACAGGGCATAGCAGCCTTCGCTATACTGTTCTTTCATCTCTGTGTCTGAAGTTTTTCAAAATGAAAGGTTGGGGAACTGCTGTCTCTAGCAGCAGTGGCAAAGACAGATTTCCTGGGCTTGGCGGCGGGGCGGGGGAGGGGAGTCCCATGGCTCCTGCTTTAAGGCAAGACTCTTCTTCGGTGGGCCCTTCGGCCTCCGCCCCTCCCCCTCACCTCTGCCGCATTCACATTCCCCTGGCTTTGGCAGCTAGAGTTCTGCTTCCGAGAAAGTCCTTCCTCCTGTGGGCAGCAGCCTGACAAACTGCTCCTCATCTTCCAGGTCCTCAGCTCAACAGGTGCCTCTTCAGAGGGCTCGTCCACGTCTCCCTCAGGCTGACCTAGACCCCACTTCCTCTGCCCCAGCCCGCCACGCCACCACCTGTGTCTCCACGGAGGGGCCCTTCTTCGCCTGGGCTGTGATCACGTTTGTCCGTCTGCTTCCACCAGCAAACCGAGCTCTGTGAAGTCAGGGCCAAGCTTATTCCTCTTCGTAGCCTCAGCCTGGCCCAGTGCCTGGCACGTGCAGGGCACAGTCTGTGCATATTTGGTGATCAGACGACCAGAGCCCCTTGCCTCATCCTGTGGTCTCTGTGTTAAATGTATTTCCCTTCTGTAATTTGCCAAACCCAAACACCGTCTTCCACACCTAATCAGGACCTGTGTCCGCTCTTCACCTCAGGAGTGTCTTTTGAATGTAATCCATCCCCTTCATCCCTCCTGCCGTCACCTTAACCCGGCACCATCCTTTGGTCCATCCAGTGAGTATCACATGCCCTCGGTGTGCCGGTACTGCTGGGCTGGGCAGCCGGCCAGGAGCCCAGGAGCCATGCCCCTGCCTTTCTTGCTTAGTCCACCCACCACACCACCGCCGGGCTGCTGTTTACACCTGGATCTTTCTGAAAACTTTCTAGCATTGCTCCAGATAAGGTCCAGCGGATAGGCTTGGTGCACAGGAGCCCAGCCCCCCTGGCCGTCTTGCCCTCCCATGGTTCCTCTCACTGTCCTCCCACACCCTGTTCTCTTGCCTTCCTGAACGCTTTGCTGTTCCAGAAACATGCCACACAGCTTCACGGCTCCATGCCCCAGGACACGTTGTTCCCTTTGACTGGGATTATCACTGGCTTTGTCCCCTGTCTTGCTTGTCCTCCAAGACAGAGCTAGAATGTCTCCATTGGAGTCCCTCTCGCTCCTTGCAGGCCAAGGCCAAGACGGTTCATTCCCTCGAGTTCCCACAGTGCATGTGAGTCCACAGTGTCTGTGACCGCTCTGACTGTTTACTGATAGGTTTTTCCCATGACAGTGGGCAGGCTAGGCATCTGTTCATCTTTGTATCCACTGAGCCAGGCACATAATGCTTATTCTATTTAGAACCTAGTGTTTTGTAGGATGTGCTGCCCCCTACCTCACCCTCTGTAAAGTGCCACCCAACACATAAATGATGTTATAAAAACAGCTGATTGCAGTGTTTGTCACTCTTGGTAAAGCACCCTGGCCCAGCCCAGGTCTTATCACCCTGACAGCTGTTGGCATGGCTGCTTCTGTCCCTTTCCATGATTCAGCTTGGACGGTGAGGTGGACTGGGCACATGAAGCAGTTTTGGTCACCTGCCAGCTGAAAGATTTCAGAGTTCGACAGTCAGTTGGGGCTGTGCTGCGCCACACTGTTTTTCATTTGTCAGGACAGTTGCTACCCAACTTTGACAAGTAAGCAGCGCTCAGGTTCCTGTGTGTGTCCTGTGATGTTGACGACTTCTTAGGTTAATATTTAGCTTACAGAGTGTTGTCACATCCCTTACCTCATGTTACCCATCCTAAAGTAAATCCCTTTGGTATTAAAATCTGGAACGAATGCTCACTTGGGGAGGAGGCATCCTCCACTTGTGGAGGAGGCATCCCTTATTAGTGAAAATATTTTGAACTTTACAGTTAGATCTGGGTTCATATTTTTATCTTGCTGCTTCTTAGCTCAGGTTGTGTAATAACCTCGGTGAGCCAGTCCTTAAAATGCAATAATACTTACCTTGCTAGATTGTTCCAGGGATTAAATGAGAAGACAGGAACAAACTGCCTAGTCCAGTGCCTAACAGGAAGTATGTGCTTATTAGCTTGTAATCCCCTTAAATTCTAAGGAGGAAGGGAAGAATTACTTTGGAATTTTTTTCCCTTCCAGATTTAGTCTGTCAATAATTCTTTATTATGCTCTCTTATTTTATAAAGAAATGCCATAGGAATTAAATATCAGTATGAGTGCACATGGTATACGCTTGTCTATGCACTTCTGGAAGGATTCATTAAGAACTATTAGTGGTTGCTTTGGTGAATGAAATTCCTTAGTGCTGATATTTTTAGGAACTTCCATTGTACCCCTTTCCTAGTTGTTCATAATTGTTACTCCTAAAAAAAAAAAAAAAAGGAACTATACAAAGTCCTGTTAAAAAAATCTTAAAACTTTCTACTTTGCATATCACTAATTTTATATGCTTGCCATTTTGCTTTATGATATTATTTAAGCAAATATCCCAAAACGTGGTGTGTTTAAAATACTTTAAACACGGGAATTCCCTGGTGGTCCAATGGTTAGGACTTGGTACTTTCACTGGCGAGGGCCCGGGGTTCAATCCCTGGTCAGGGAACTAAGATCCCACAAGCCACGTGGCACAGCCAAAAAAAAATAAAATGAAATACTTTAAACGAATTGACAAAAATGTTTTTATTTTTATTGAAGTAAATTTTACCATGATTCATTTGGAGAATTGTCTTCTTCAGAATTAGTTTATTTATATAATCAAAGAGTAGGGGGGGCTTCCCTGGTGGCGCAGTGGTTAAGAATCCACCTGCCAATGTAGGGGACACAGGTTCGAGGCCTGGTCTGGGAAGATCCCACATGCCGCGGAGCAAATAAGCCCGTGCGCCACAACTACTGAGCCTGTGCTCTGAAGCCCGCGTGCCTAGAGCCCGTGCTGTGCAACAAGAGAAGCCGCTGCAATGAGAAGCCCGCGCACCACAACGAAGAGTAGCCTCCGCTCACCACAACTAGAGAAAGCCTGCGTGCAGCAACAAAGACCGAATGCAGCCAAAAATAAATAAATAAATAAATTTGGAAAGTAAAAAAGTGAATTGAAAACAGAGACAAATACCGTATGATTTTGGTTTCTGCTAAAGAGCTAATAATAGTTTTTATATATAATTTCTTTTAATTTTAAAAGTTTTTTTTAAGTAGTTTTAAAACCAGTTTTTAAATCTCACCATTAATTAGGTGCTGTCCTAAGTGCTTTAAGCATATTTACTAGGGGTTAAACATGTACTTAAAAATATACAAGAGTAAAATAAAAAACATAGTCAATACAGATATTATATGGGGAAAGATGTGTGTCTCCTCTATTTTAACTCTCCATCCTTCCTTCAGGGATACCACCATTAATACTTTTCTTAATTCTAAGGCATTTTAACGTATAATAAAAGCAAAATGGAAGAATTTCCAGCTTCTTTTTACAAATGCCGCTTAGGACTATATATTTTTGTCCTATGCACTAATAAGAAAAATTGCATGTACTGGGATTAACTTGTTATTTTGCTTATTTAACATGAGCTTGCTGCTTTTTAATCTTAAAAGATTTGAAAAAATGCTTTTCTGTTTCTTGATCATTACTGTATTTATAGAAAACATTTTATTGTTAATTTTATATTTGTATATTTTGTTTATATATTTGTAGGCTCCATCGGTCAAAAAAAATCTTTTTATCTGGTTTCTAGCTATTTGTGATAATATCCTGTGAATTGGTTTTTAAATTTAAAACAGTCATATGGAGTGAAAAGAGTTCTGTAATGTTTGTTCATTAAAGCAGCAAGTCGATTTTTTCGAAGCACAAAAAGAAAAAGGCTGCCAATGTAACCCGTGAAATTTAGAGTTCTGTTTTTTCTAAAGCACCATAGTTGAACAAGAATAGGAATTTGTATTAATGTGGAATCCACAGTTCATCTCGTGAGGCATTGGGGAATTTGCATGTCATGCAAGTTTTTCTTGCCTCTTGTTTAAACTCCCCTTCCTTAACACCTGGGGTCACTCCCTCTTTTCTTCATATTTGCTTTATGGTATCTGTGCCCTTAAACAGGTCTGCTAAGCAGATTGAAAATGGTCTGTAGGAAATCATCTAGCGTTTCCAAGAGATCCCCCCAGAAAAGGCTCACACTGGCCTGTCAGTAGCCAGACCTTGTTTTGAAGCACTGGATAAGATCTGAGTGTATTGGTCATTTGGAATCCCAGCACGTTACTGCCCTTGGCGTGATCTAGCAAAGGGCAGAAAAGATCATTTATGTGTACATGAATTAAAGATCAAAACAATAAAGAGTATGCGGTGATAGCCCCGGCCAGAGAGTATGGTCATCCGCATAAAGGCGCTCGTGCAGAAAGAATGGGCAAGACTGAAACGACTACATTCTGTATGATTCCATGTATGAGACATTCTGCAAAAGGCAAACTGTAGAGACATAGAACAGATCAGTGGTTGCTAGGAGTTGGGAGACTGTAAAGACATAGAACAGATCAGTCGTTGCTAGGAGTTGGGAGAAGGGTTGATTACAAAAGGAGGAATTTTAGGGAATGAAGGAACTGTTCCCTCTCCTACTGTGGTGGTGGTTACATGGCTTTATGCATTTGTCAAAACTCACAGAACTGTATGTCCAAAAAAGAGTAATTTTACTGTGCAGGAATTAAAGTGGAGAAGATGAAGGGACGCCATTTGTCGTTCGATTATGGTTGTATGAAGTTAGGAAGAGGGTGAGTCTCAGCCAGGCTTTAATTTTTAAAATCTTGCTCTCAGGTTATATATACCTATATACCTTACCCATAAAGGAGTTTCTAAACATGCACTTTAGATATTTTAGCTAATTTTAGGTATAAAAATAATATATGTATATGGAAGATTCTCAAAGAGTCCAGAAGGTTATACAACAAAAAAGAAAACTCTCTCCTCCCATCCCAGGCCCACTCACAGTCCCCAGGTGTCCTCACTATTAGCAGTTCACTTTGTGTGTGTATTTGTGGCACTGTTCTGGGCCTACTTTTCCATGTAACTCATCTCAGCGATACCAACGTATCAGTACGTGTAGATCTACCTCATACCTTGTATTGATTGCATTCTATTCTTATTTTGGCTCTACCTTGATTTATTTGACCAGTCCCCATTAATGGGTTCCAGATTGCCTGTACCAGGAACAAACTGGAAACAAGGTAGTAAGGAATGCTTGCATGCATTCAGCTGTGTGCACTTGTCTAAATATAGCTGCCCGTGGGACATACTACAAGCGCGACTCTTAGGCCGAAAGGCCTGCGCAGTTTTAATTTTGCTATAGATAATGTCACACTGCCCTCTAGGGAGATCACATAAATTTGTGATCCCACCAGCAAGCATATGGGAATTAAACATGCACTTAAAATTTCACGGGTAAAGTGTAGTTTGTTACTTAAGTCAAATCTGTCCCCGCTTTCTGACAGCATGGATAGTAGGAGTTCAGTTGTAAGATGAAAATAAGCAAATTATTTATACGTTAATGAAGTCTGTATTCTTAGGTTTTTGTGAGTTAAAAATCTTGATTCTAAGGTTAATTTAGTTTGGGGTAAAATAGTTTTTTAACGAATGAATTCATTTCACTTTCTCTGTATATTCCTTTTCACATTCTTTTGTTGTGGTAAAGTACATATAACATAAAATTTGCCATTTTTAAGTGTACAGTTCAGTGGCGTTAAGTACGTTCACATTGTTGTACAACTGTCACCACCATCCCTCTCCAGAACCTTTTCATCTTCCCCAGCTGAAACTCTGTACCCGTTAAGTAGTAACTCCCCATTCTCCCCTCCCCTCTGCCCCTGGCAACCACCGTTCTACTTTCTTTCTCTGTGAATTTGACTATTCTAGGTTTCCTTGTATGTTTTTTCTATGTTGAAAATTTCCTTGGAGGAAGGAAGAACACATGGTGGAACTCACAAAGACTCACGTGAGAATTCTCCTAGGAGTGCCGAAGTTGCCTCTCTCACACTTCGCTCCTGTGTTCAGAGTGCACGCTGGTGGCGTGGAAAGTGGACATGTGGTATCCCAGGTTCTAGAACAGTGCCTAGACAGTGTGCTCAAGGCGTGTTTGCTGAATGGATTGATGAATTTATGAAAACAGTGTACTACACGACACAACCTAAAGACCCTGAGATCTTCGTACCTCTGATTAAACTCAAATTTTTGCATTTGTTATTCCATAGGAAATTGGCGTCTTCCAATAACAGACCTCGAGAGGACAGCTGGTTAAAATCCTTATTTGTCCGGAAAGTTGATCCAAGGAAAGATGCTCACTCTAATCTCCTAGCCAAAAAGGAAACAAGCAGTCTGTACAAATTACAGTGTGAGTCATAGGTTTGCTATCTTCATAGTTGACTTTTTTCCCTTTGTTCATAAGTTTATCGTTGAATTTTCTTTTGTTTCAGTTCACAATGTTAAACCGGAATGCCTTGAAGCATACAACAAAATTTGGTGTGTATACCAAACTATCCTTTACTTGGGGAAAAATAATGATTTTAATATTTGTCAATTGCGCTAACCCTTGATAGCAGAGCGAGATCTTTCACACCTCTTCTTAAAGCTGAACATTGAGAGGCTCTTAAGTTGAGCTCTCTTGGGCATTACCAAGGGTGTTTTGATTTTAAGCGCTCATTCAGCTACCTTCTCACATAGGCTATCAGACTTTGGAATGTTACTGAACTCTTCAGGTTGGAAGGGACCTTGCAAGGCGGTCTAGCCCAGCTGCTTATCCAGTGCAGCCCTTCCTGACGCTATGCTTACGTACATTTCATACGCTCCATTTCTGGACGGTTCTGAGTGTTAGGAGTTAGAATTCACATCCCTGGGCCCTCCACTGTGTCCAGTTTTATTCCTAAGTAATATTGCCACATGAGAGCCCTGTGTGGATTTCAGTAGAGCTGCCATTTCTTCCCAGGTCTTCCATCCTCCAGGATTCAGGTCCCTTGAGCAGATTCTCACATGACATGAAACCCATATATTCTTATAGAATTTGTAAACTTTAAGACCAAAGGGAATTAAGTGTGTTAGTTCTTAACAGAAATAGCATTTTAATGATCAGTTGTCCACAAATATAATTTTAAAGCTTTTTTTTAACCTTTCATATCTGCTGCTTTCATGAGAAAGCAAATGATTTTGTTACCAGAATCAGCATAACTTTCAGAAGCAAAACATCTTTTGTTGTTTTATTTTTGGAGGTGGTTCGTGAAATGTAACATTAGTGTTGAGTTTCTTGCTCACCTTAGCACAGTTCTCTTTATTGTAGAAGTGTCCTAAAAACAAAACTAATGCTTTTTTCTAATTCTCTTCTCATAAAATGAAATTTTTCTGTATGCTGATATTTCCCTGGATTATCTTTCCTGTCCTGTTTTTTTTTTTTTTTTTTTTTCCCCACTTCATCTCCTGTCTCAGATTCCTGGCTATCTATTCATGTTCTTTTTTTTTTTTTGTGGTACGCGGGCCTCTCACTGTTGTGGCCTCT
>NW_021147063.1:21894-25000 GCF_002837175.3 Physeter macrocephalus
TGCATCGGCAGGTGGACTCTCAACCACTGCGCCACCAGGGAAGCCCTCTATTCATGTTCTCACTTCAAACTCAATGTGTAGAATTACCCTGCTCTTCCAGTTTCTCCATGTGTGACACTCACCATGGTTTTATTTGACTCTTTCCTTAGTTTTATGTGATTAGCCAGTCACTAAGGGCTGTGCATTCTTCATTTGACGTGTATTTTGCTTCTCTTTGCTTGTTTCCCTCTCCAGGCCTGTTGAGGCCCATTTCCAAGTAGCCCTTTCTGACTGCCTTCCTGGGCTTGAAGCTGCCCCTGTACCTTCACCCCACCCTGCAGTCCATTACCCAAAAGTTTGTCAAATTGATCTGCTTGAGTTCTGTTTTCTCCTTCATCATGTTTGTTTTTCTTTTCTCTGAAACTTTCAGCAGCCCCCTGTTTCCAGCCTGGTTTTTAGGGGCCCAGATAATGAGGTTCTTCCCAACTCATCAAGTTCTGGGTACAAGTACTACCTACCTTACAGCCCCCATTCACCTGGGTCATCTGTGCAGGCTTCTATCTGCCACACTAGCTCCAGTGCTGGGTGGTTTACTTCCTGCTCATGTCATGTGGCAAAAAGAAAACCCAATTCCATTTCCCTGACATAATCTGTCTTTCTCCACCCCCGATTTCCATCAATCCCATGTGATTTCTGAACATTCATGGGTCATACATCAGATACATTTAATATCTGATCTTAATTTTAAAAGTAAATGCTCCCCTTCAAAAAATTACATGGATTGGTCATTGTACTGGGTCTTAAAGACATTTGAGTTTTCAGTCAGACATACGACCATTCAGAGCTTTTCTCTGTTAACTAGTCATATCCACCCAGTCCTAGTGCTTCAACATCGGGTGGTGATCACTAGCTTAATATCACTTGATGTCAGCAAATAATCAGAACAGGTTCCATTTCTGACCCTTGATATCTTTTTGCAGCCATCGTTGGATCTATATGGCACTTTTTCATCGTAATTTTTCTATTCAAAAAGTGTGCAAATTTTAGCTTTTCTCTTGGTATGATGCAGTTATGCCTCTTCCCTTTGCCTTTCCCTGTCCATTAGAATCTGTAATGTGGGAAGGTTTCCGTGGAACCAGGCTCTGACACCTCTGTTAAATTAATACACTGCCAGGACCATGTGCGATCAATAGTGACAGACTGGGCGGTGTGTCCAGTGTGGGATTAGGTGCCATACCTTTCAAATCCTCTCAGCTGGTTGAATTGAGTAGAAACTAATTTATGCCTCATGTCGTCTCTTTCATTTGGATTCTCCTGCCCCTTTGACGCCCTTCGGGATTATTGGGGTTGGGGTTGCTTCCAGACTGTGTTGTGTCCTGGCTCCGTCGTCTTCCTTAAAGCTCACTCGTTCTCTGCTGCTGCTTCCTGTGCCCCTGGGCCACTCCTGTCATCTACCCCATCCTCCACATGACCTTCTTCCCTTTCTTCTCCCGCGTTCTTTTTCTACTATTCCCATTTCTCTCATCCTTCCTATCTTTGGAACCAGCAAAAGTTAGCTTTCATACACATCACCATTCCTAAGTATATACTTCTTTTTTTTTTTTTTTTCTGAAACAGCAAATAATAGACTCATAGTTCCTGGAATTTTTGGACCTTTGGCTCTTCTTTATCGTTATTATCAATATACTTGAGTTACTTACCACTGTTGTAGATAGCTGGGGTATCAGTCACCTAAGCTTCTGATAAGTGGGACA
Organism: Physeter macrocephalus; assembly: GCF_002837175.3. NCBI lineage: Eukaryota > Metazoa > Chordata > Mammalia > Artiodactyla > Physeteridae > Physeter > Physeter macrocephalus. The sequence goes on from NW_021147063.1 coordinate 23,628, forward strand.
TGAGAGCACAACAGAATTCAGCCAGAAGGCTAATTCTGCATGTCTTTTTATCATAAACGTATTCTGAGGTCAGTTGTCAGAACACAGAGTAGATGACCTTTTCCTGTTACTGATCATGTGTTGTCCACCTGGTGTAATTTTGGTGGTTGTTTAATTAGTGTTGCTCTTTCTTCTCTTTAAGTCAAGAGGTGTTGCCAAAGATTCATGAAGATAAACATTACCCTTGTACTTTGGTGGGGACTTGGAACACGTGGTATGGCGAGCAGGATCAAGCTGGTAGGAAGCAGAAGTCTTTGGAATAAACACTTGTTCCTTAAGCCTTTACTGTCATTACTTAAATGATTTTTAACATAATGCTTGTTTTTATAAGCAAAGCTTTTCAAGTCTCAGTCTAGTTTTATGGTTAAAGTAGTTTCTCCAGTAAATCACTGCAAAAACTCCTTTTTGATCGTTTTTCATGTTTGAATCTATTATTGAAACTTTATGGTGTAACTTGAGCCAACACACATTACAGTTTTGTACTGTGTAAACACCATGCGTATCTAGAATATTTTCAAGGTAAGAGTATCATGAAACTCTAAATGTATGTTATCGTTTAAAATATATTTCAGTTCACCTCTGGAGGTATGAAGGAGGTTATCCAGTCCTCACGGAGGTCATGAATAAACTCAAAGAAAATCAGGTAATGATTTTTGAAAAAGACTAATGATACAGTAGGTGTTAGTACAGAATTAAATGACTTTTCTGTCATTATTTTTGTTAGTAAACTGTTAGTTTTCTGTAGTAAAATTTTTATTATTTGGACTCTTGAGGTTGTATTTAAAATAGAGTAACCAGTTGTAATACTATTAAAATAATAGTTCTTGTTGTAAAAGTTAGTTGTACTTTGATAAGCTGGAACTTTGAAACCGGTAAGTCAGTCTGGGTTACCTAACACATATCTGCTTCAGGAACTGACAACCACATATTCTTCATCTTGGGCTGACTTTGCTATCCTCCCCCTCCCTTCACGAATAGGTGTGTGTTAGTGGAGAATATTCTACCAGCCATACATTATTAGGAAAGAAAACCTTTTGTGTAGACTCCCCGTCCATATATAAATGACTTTTTTTTTTTTTTTTTTTTTGCCTCGTTGTGAGGCTTTTGGGATCTTAGTTCCCGATCAGGGATTGAACCCGCTCCCTCAGCAGTGAAAGCACAGAGTCCTAACCACTGGACTGCCAGGGAATTCCCAAGATAAATGGCTTTTTGATTATCTGATGTTTTGAGGTGTTCATGTCACCTGTCTCAATATGCTGTCAAACACTGTTAGAAGAACCTAAAATCATAGGAAATTAAATTAGTTTACTTTGTCGTTTAAATAATTAGGATGA
>NW_021147064.1:0-25000 GCF_002837175.3 Physeter macrocephalus
GCACGATTCTGGAACAGTCAACTCGTTTGTCCTAAAAAATCTACGGTGCTGGGTATGAGGCCAGTTAAATATGGAAGCACATAAATACAGGGTCCCCTGAACACAGGTGGGGGAAGGACCCCCACTCCAGTACGCTTGGAAGCCACCTCCCGAGTCCTGTCTTTAGCTGCCCTGGAGGGAGCTACAGGCGATGAGTGTTTGTCTCGATGTGTCTTTCCTGATCCTTTGCTAAAACATTGTCATCACCTTCCAGGGTTTGGTTTTGTTCCATGTGTGATTAGAAATAAGATCATAAGGTGGGCCCGAGGAGGTCACATGGCTTGTAGAGGCCCCTGGGGGTGGCAGCAGGGCCTCACCCCAAGTCCAGGTTGCCCCACAAAGAGCCCGCGGAGGCTGGGCCGGGTGCTGGGGTGCCCTTCGTCCTGTGCGAGGGCTCTCCTGCTGGTTTGTCTCCAACCCCCGCCTTCCTGCATCAGCTGTTTCTCCAGCCTGCCCGGTTGGTCGTGTTGCTGCGTTGGCCTAAACACAGGTCCTCTGAGGCCCGGCCACGCATGTGGCCTTGAGGTCATGCTCTGCTCTCCTCTCTCCCAGGTCGGGTGTCCTTCTTCACCTCGGGGTCCGAGAACCTGCACCGAGTGGAGAAGGTTCACTGGGGCACCCGCTACGCCATCACCATCGCCTTCACCTGCGACCCCGACCATGGCATCGCGGACCCAACGTTCACGTAGCACCGGGACGCCCGTCCAGCAGCCCTGCAGGAAGCAGCCATGCTGGACGCACACCCCTTCCCTCTCGCTCAGCCCATTTCCACTGAACAAGGTGCCTTACGAATCATCCTGAATTTTGATTTGCTAACATTTGATCATTTTTCAGCTGTGAGTAAGTGGAGGGAACCAGTTTCCCTCACAAGCATCAGCGTTGGCTTTGCTATGCTGACGTGGGGCCCGGGAGCTGGCAGGGCCACCATGCCCTCCTTTTCTCAGGAAGGGATCCCGTGCCCAGGGTGGAATCCCCGTTTGTCAGCAGACAGAGGGTCATTACCCGGCCACTGGAGACTGACTTAAGTGTGGATGAAGCTGAGTGGGGCCAGCAGCCTCCACTCGGGGAAGCAGAATCAGCATTAGGGCACCTTGGAGAAGGTTCCGGGGGCAGGCGGCTCTGGGAGCAGCAGCCAGAGGGCTGGGAGGGCTGATACTGCTGGATTCTGGGTGGAGGCGAACATCTGATGTTCTGGCGGCTCTGGGCAGAGCCCCCAACACTGCTGGCCGCTGAGAGTCACCCTGGCACCATGTTCATGCCAGGCTGGGCTCTGCCCCATCACCGGCCAGGGTCCCTGACACAAGGTCCAAAGGTGTTCCCAGCGTGGCCATCCGCAGCTCACCTGGGGCCTTCTGCCCAGCTGAGCATCTGTCTGCTCAAGTTCAGGTCTTAGCAACCCTCTTCTCGTCCTGGAGCTGTCCATGCCTTTTACATAAAAGTAACAGTCAGGGGAGCCAGGAATAGTAAATAAACTGGCCATGGGGGAAGCCTGGGTAGCACGGCCCCAGGATAAGGGCAGCACGTCCATCAGTTGGCTTCTGCCAGGGTCGGGCAAGGTCCCAGGGCCGTCCCACAAAGCAACTGGCCTGGGGTTTGGGCACCTTCTGGGAGAACAGCCAATCACCCCCTGTGGGTGCAAAGGGATCCCCAGAAATGGCTATGGGAGCAGGACTCTCCCGGCCACCCTGACCCAGGAGGATCCTCAACACTTTCCCCTTTGCCCACCCAGCATGGACATGTGGACACGGCCACCGCAGCCCCACGCGTTCCCCACACTCTGCAGTCACAGGGCTGCTTGGGATCATACAGAAAGGGGCAGCATTCCTGGACCCTGGGATGAGCCGTTTGCTTGGCACCTGAGGAGGCTCCATGAGGGTCTGGAAGCCAGGACCCCTGGGTCCGCCCCGCGGTTTGCCGGGTGTCCCTCCTGCACCGTGGGGATGATATGCGTGTCTCAGGGCTGTAGGGGCCGAGCTTCCACGTGCAGACGGTGGCTTGGGATCTGCTCCCTTCTGGGTCATGGTTGCAGTTTCCAGAAAGGCGGGGCCACCACCCACATGATGCCTGGATCGTGGTTCCTGTTTTTAAAGGACTTTGGGCAGATCTGGGAAGGATGAAGGCCACGCTCTGGGTGGCGGGGAGGGCTGACCTTAGGGTTGGCGATGCTTTGGGGACACTGTCTCTAGGCTGGACCAGCCGGCCTCAGTCCTGTGCAGGAAAAGCTACCCCCTCCTATCCAGGTTGTCCTCTGGCTTCTTCTGTCTTGGCTTTTCAAAGGTTTGTTGCTCTGGTCTCAGGTTGAGATGCGAATTCCGACAGGAAAGCCCCGTGCAGGCCTCACTTTGTTCTGTAACCTTCCTGTTATCTGAATGACGCCTTACCCTCGGTGTGAGGATGGGCAGACGTTCTCGGGTATTCCACAGCCCACGTGGCCACTCACTACATCTAAGCGGGGGGGGTCTGATGGTTTAGTTGTGGTTGAAGTGCTTTAGAAATAAGTAAGGTATTGGTTTTAATTGACATTCTTTGCTACTTATCCTGTTCATAATCATCACAGAGGTACTTGGACAAAGAAATAAAGATATTTGGGCAAAAGCAAGAATGTCCTTCTTTTCAGAAATTCCGTGGTGGTCCAGTGGTTAGGATTCTGCACTTTCACTGCTGAGAGCATGGGTTCAATCCCTGGTCGGGGAACTAAGATCCCACAAGCCACTCTGCGTGGCAAAAAAAAAAAAAAAGAATGTCCTTCTTTTAAAATGAGAGAGGATGCGTAGCCCATGCCGGTGACCCCCAGAAGCGCTCACCTGGGGCCACGTGGGCACCTCCGTCCTACACGACGGTCCTGACTGAGAGCAGATGTGGTGTGCTCCAGGGAGAAGAGGACGTTCCTGGCACGTCCTCTGCTGAGTGATTTATTTCCTAATAAAAGTATTTAGTCTGAATCAAAGAACATAAGCATTGGTCTCACTGCTGGAAAGAAGGGGTTGCCGCTCCGTCTCTCCTGGCGAGCTGGCTGCCAGGGCCAGGCCTGAGCACGGCTGAGCCTCCGTGAGAGCGGAAGCTGAAACATCAGGTCAGGAGCTGACCCAGTGGGATGGGGTCCGAGCCAGCTGTGAGTTACCTCACCTGCCCCGCGCAGGAGAAGATGGCAGAAGATCACAGAAGCAGAAGTGGCCACAACGTGCCAGGGAGGGCATGCAGGGCAGGTGTGGCCCCACCATTTGTGTGGGAGTTGGGCCCGGCCAGTGCAGGGAGGGTGGGGTCCCTTGTGTCCACCTTGAGGCTGGCTTTGCCAGTCACTGCCTGGCACCTCCACCGTGCAGAGCCTCTGCTTTCTCACCGGGTGGGCAGGTGTGGCTGACTCCTCGCCTTGCCTTGGGGTTCTGGGAGGCTCGGAAGGTGCTCGGCAGCGACAGACAGCAGGACTGGGCGTGAGCGTGGGCAGGCGGGAAGGATGTGGCTGTGGCATCCCCGTGATTAGGGCGGGGCCGGTGGGCAGGGGCCGCAGAGCAGGGCGCCGTGGCTTCGGGTGGTTGTCGCAGGGGCCACAGAGATGCCGCTGGTGGGACGGCATGGGGGTTGCTCTTTATAGAAATCTCCGCAGCTGCCCAGCCTGTCTCAGGGCTGGCCCCAGAGCAAAACACCAGCCTGTCTGTTCCCCTTCGAATTACAACTGGAACCACCTCGAATGGTCTTGGGATCCATGCTGGTTTTCAGTCCTGATCTTCTAATCCTGGAGCCACTTCGCTTCTGTGTTCTCTCCTCCAACACGGTCTTCACAAGAGAACTGGGACCGAGCTGTCCCAGTCCCCACCAGCCCTCAGCCCCCAGGCAGCACTGACTCCCAGGCATCTCTTGGGCTTGTGCTGTGGGGCCTCCGGCGCAGGTATTTCTCATGCAGTCCAGGGAAGCGGTCCCAGCCACCAGCCCCCTAATTGGCGGCATCTCTTCCCCGCCCACCGGGTACTGGCTCATTTGCCTTCTGAAGTCACAGCGTCTCAGAGCCTCCCACACCTTCTAGAGGTTTTCACAGGGAGGAAGAGTTTGGGGACACTTCTGCTCATCCCTGAGACTGGGGGCCGAGGACCTAAGACCCCAGCAATGTGAGTCCTGAATGACGCAGCGTATTCCAGAAACCAAGCCAGTCACACCAAACTCAGGGCCCTGGCAGTGCTCAGCCTGGAAGGCAGGGGCCGGGGTGTGTCGGGGGGAGGCAGGTGGGGGCAGGTGGGAGCAGCAAGAGTTTATCCCCCAGCGTGTGTACAATCTGAGAAGTGTTGACAAAGTACAAAGCAGTAAAACAAACGAAATGACATAGCAGATTGAGGCCAAGCAGGGGAGAACACCAGTGAATCAGATGTCAATCGAACTTCAGGCCTGAGGCTCCCGGCGGCCCCAGGGAAGAGGGAAACATCCTAAGTCCACATCCAACCCATCTCGGGGTCTCCTTGGATGCACTGACACATTAATACCAGTTTCCTATCTTGATCTTGAGTTTAAGGTCCCCATTCCGCCCCAGGAATGGGCCCTGCAGGCTCTTGTCTACTAACTCAGCCCCTAGTAGCCCCTCTGTACCCCTGTGCACCCTCGGGGGCCTGAACCTCCCCTGCTGGCCAGCACACCATGCCCTGCAGAGTGGTAGGGGAGGCTCTGGACCAGCACTGATGGCTGTGCTCTGTCCCCTGCAGATCTGAGGCCCCACCTTTGTTGCAGCAAAAAAGAAAACTAAAAAAATAGAAATGACTAAAGGGCCTTAGGCACATACCAGCCAAACAGGCCTGAAAGAGTTAAGCAATCTCAGTTATTCTTTAGCTGTTACTACTAACACTTGTAGCTAGACTTGTCCTTCACAAAGCTAATTACTTTCTGATTCCATATGAATTATACTCTGCACCTGGCATCCTTCTCCCCCTACACTTCCTTGTAGGATTCTGCATCTCAAAAGGAAGAAGGTCACAGCGATAACTTCAGGGACACCAGACTGGGTTTCTGAGCTGCCTGATGCCAGCTTTTGGCTGAAAATTTGCAGAAGAAAAAAAAAAAAAATACAAGACCTTCATTGCTTTGAGCCTTATCATCTACCCACAAACCATGAGCCCTGGAATATAAAACTCTCTCCATTCCCAGGAAAAGGGGGGCACAGTTCTCAAGGCGCTAGCCTGCTGTGTTCCCCCTTTGCCAGGCAAAGAATAAGAAAAGCTATCTTTCCCGTTCCTCCAAAACTCTGTCTCCGTATTTCTTTTCAGCATCGGTGCACAGAGAGCCAGGATTCTTGGCATCACCTCGATGTTCCTTCCATCTCAGCACCTTTGAGGCCAGGCAGATCCCAATGGAGCTGGGGGTGCAGGTGAGCCCCCATTCCCGAGAAGGCCAGTGGGGGCTCTGGGAGGGCTGGGCCTTGCCTGCCCCAGCGCAGGGCACCTCTCCCACCCTGCAGCATGGGGGTCATGGCTACCACCCCCCATCCCCCACCAGTGAACACACAAGGTGGAGGCTTGGAATCTTGCTGCAGTCACACACCTGGCCAGGTGCCCAGCTTGAGCCCCCTGCCCCCAATCGTCCCTGGGTTTCCCAGGGTGCATGCCGGGGGCATGCACCTGTCTCCTCCCACGCCCTTTGTTAAAGAACAGACAGCTGGGGGGGTCTTTTAGGAAGGGCCCCATTCCTGGAAAATTCCGGTGAGAGGAGGAGGGAGGGGAGAGAAGGGGGAGGTGGGTGGGCACCGTCCAGGGTCTCTGCACACCCAGGGTGGGTCCTGGACCAAGGCATCCTCCCCAGGAAAAAGTGGGCCACGTGCTTACACCTGCTGCCCCCTCCCAGAGTCCCCAGCCCCCCACAAGCTCTCCCTGCCCACCCCATGTAGCCAAATCTCCCCCTCCCCCTGCCCTTACCCGTAGGGGCTGCAAGGGGCTTAGCAGGGCTTGTGGGGTGAGGTGGACGTGGCATTGAGGTGGGGGCCACGCAGTGGGCACTCTCCTGTGCCCGTGTCTCTATGAGGCCAATGCAGGGCAGGGGTGGAGTTGCTGTTCCCTGGGGACCCCTGCCCTCCATGCCCCACTGGCCCCTTGGAGCCCTCGCTGAGGCCTTACATCCAGGGTGTGTGGGTCTTGCTTCCTGGGGCATGGCATCAGGCACACACCCCTCAGAGGGGGAATCCAGACCCCTCAGCCAGGTCAGGACATGCCCACGAGACCCCAGCTAGCACCCCAACCTGGCTGTCAGCTCAGGCAGCCTTCCTGCATCCATCACAGGTGGGCATGTGGGCTCACGTTGATCCTTCAGCACTTCCCCCCATCCCTATAATCACCCGTGCACCAGGACCACCTCCTGGCCACATCTCTGGTGGAGAAGGCTCCTGGCTTCCAGCTGCCTGCTGCCCAGCCTGGCGCACTGTGGGGCACACAGGGTCCCTCCCAGCTCCGCCCAGCCACCATGGGCTGGGGGGAGGGGGCAGGATGAGGAGAGGGGTGGGGGGCGCTGGGAGGCTGAGGGCAGAACTGGAGGTCCCCCCCACATCAGACCCCAGTCCCAGCCCTGACTCGCCCCGGCCCTGGGGAGGAATCTTGGTGCAGGGCAGCCAGCTCTGACACCCGGGCAGCGTCGGTATTTCACACTGACACATAGTTTTGGGGTGAGACCAGGCTCTGGTCTTTCAGTCACGCTGCGGGGTACCTCAAGCCACAAAGGGCAAAGGCGGGTGGATGCTCCCAGCTCCTGCGGGTCCCGGGTCCCGTGTGGCCTGGTTCCTCAGCTGTGAAACAGGAATAAGAGAATTTTGTATAAAAGATGACCCAGTGGTGAGCTCGCCAAGGGGGCCACCTGAGGGCCAGGGAATTTGCACACGGAGGAAGGGCAGAGAGGGGCTGGAACACTGGACCGGAGTCCCCAGGCCACCTACCGCCCCAGCTGCCTCCTGGCTCTGACCCTGCTCACCACTCAGGCCTGCCAAGCCTTGGTCTCCACAGCTCCAGGAGGGGAAAGGTGGCAGGACAGAGCCATCCAGCCTGGGGGCCCGCTCTGGGCAGCTCAGGGGACGGGGCTCTCCTCTGGGCCCTCACAGGGTCCCAGGAGAACCGGCCCCCACCCCCTGTGTGGGGCTGGGCCCTCGGCTGGCCTGGAAAAGGCAGGAGTCTGGAGCTCCTGGCTGCTGGCCATTGGCAGCCTCTCGGGCTTCCTGCTCAGAGCGTCATCTGTCTGGAATTCCAATGGAAAAAAACCTGCTCTTGCAGGTGGCCCTGTGGCTCTCAGATTCCCGGTTTGGTGGTTTGCAGATGTATGGGACCCAGGCTAGATTCTGGTCAACCCCACCCACTGCCTGGGATGGGGGCTCCCACCTTCTGCTGGCTGAGCCCCCTCCTTTCTCTTGCATGCTGGGTGTGTGAGTGAAGGTGCCGATGAACTGGGGGCTTTCTCCAGGGCAAGAAGGAGCCCCAGCACCACCCCCCAAGGCTGGCCCTCCAGGTGACCTGGATCAGGAACACCAGTCAGCTGGGCGTGTTCAGGTGTGGAATCAGGTAAGAGTTCAGGTCTCTGAACTAGGCCACTCTACCAGGCAGGGCCACTGTCACTGTGTCACCCATGGCCCCAGGCGCTGCCCCCCAGAGCTCCATTTGGTAAGGACAGTCTACAAGAGCAGAGCGCTCCCTAGGCAGGTAAAAGTGATGTGTCTACTGGTTGTAGGTGCAACTCAACTCCCAAAGAATGACTTCCTGGAAAAATTAGGAGTAGAGGAAACTTTGGACTGCGTGTGTATCTTTGTTGATGAGTAATTTACACAAAGTGCAGCAGCCCTGGGCACGCAGCCTGGTGACACGCACTCTGTGTGCTGGTGCGTCTCCTTGCGAAGCTGGGCTCTCCCTGCCTCCACCCCCGGGGACCCACAGAAGGTGGCAGGGAGGGGCTCAAGGCATAGGTTTCTGGACTGGGCCAGGCCACTCCTCTGGGCCTGAAAAAACCCACAGGTCAGCAGCCAAATCGTGGCCAAGCCTGAGCCTCTTGGAAACTGACCGGCCTGCGAAGCAGGAATGTGCTGCACCTGGTAAATCCATCATCCATCATCCGATCCTCCGCCACTAGGCTCCTGGATCCCTGCGCCTTCTGTGAGCTTGGCTGTGAGCTTGGCTGTGAACTCGGCTGTGAACTCACCCGCCTCTGGCTCCTTCCCCACCTTCCACCAACCCCCTCCACCACCTCCAGGAAGACGGAAGACAGAATAAGAGAGGGCAGCGGGTCCCTGGTGGAGGGACAGTTTGTCCATTCATTCATCCATTCCCCACTGGGTGCTGGCCGCCACTGTCCTGGTCACAGGCCCCACAGCCTGCCTGACCCCTGTCCCCACTCCTTGTTTTTGCTATAGGAACCGAGGGGAGTGGGCTGGGGAAACTCAGGGAAGAGGGTGCAGGGGGTGGGGATGGGGCCGGGGACATGCCCCAGGCCTGGCACACGGCTCCCTCCCGATGCAGCTGGGCACCCAGTCCCATGGCTCTGTGCCCAAGGTCTTCCAGAGGAGCTTCATGCAGCACCCCCAGCAAAGGCCTCCCTGCCCAGCCCGCACCCCGTTAACCCAGCTTCAAGGGAGCCCCCCGGAGCCAAGTCCAAATTCACAAAACCTTCCACCTGAGCACAGTGTCTCACAAAGGGATCCCAGTAGCTGTCTATGAAAAGAAATTCGTTCCCCCAGCGCAGGATGGGCTTGGCCCTGGGGCAGTGGTCGGGACTGAAGTGAGGGCAACAGCGCCTCAAAAGAAAACCGTTAGGAGCACCGTGGGCTGAGCCTGGCCTTGGCACTTTGCCTCTTCACCTGCAAGTCTGGGTGTTGGGTGGATGGCGTTGAAATGTCGAGACCTCGTCCATCACCCTGAGTGACCCTCAGCCCGAGTGCTCATCCATCAGACAGCCGACAGCCCTCCCGTCCCCACTACTGACCACCACTGCCCTGGAGGCCAGGGCTGGACTCAGACCGAAGGCCCACTCAGCTCCTGGCATCCAGGGCTGTAGCAGAAGAGTGCCGGCTACTCCTCCTGGTCCTCCCGTCATTTCCCACTCCCTCCCCCTCCTCTCCCCCCCATCCCTCCCCTTTTCTCCTTCCTCCTCCCTTTTGCACTCCCCCCACTGGCTCCTCAGCCCAGGAAGGCGGTAGCCCCAGGTGAGGCCTCCAGGTTTCAGGAGCTCGGTCTGGATCTGATGCTTGCAGAATGGACAGGGGCACTGTCACGATTTTCTCGAGTGGTGGCCTGTGTCCCCCTCCCTCCCTGGTTATGTGTAAAGTAGCTCTGTGCACAGCTCTGGTGGTCCCTTGCTCAGGATGAGCAGATGCTATCATCCAGGGCATCCAGTGCAGGCTGTCGGGGCACTGGGGGCCCTGACAATGGGGGAAGGACGCCCGAGCAGAGGCCCAGGCCCACTGGCACCTGTGGGGGCCTGAGATTCTGGGGCAGGCAGGGAAGGGACGGGATGCAGGCAGGGGAGCGCGACAGCACCTGTGCCCACCCCAGGGGGGCCCTGCAGGACAAGGCCCCTCACCACAGGCCCGAGAGCATCTCAGGCTCCAACTGTGGTTGGGGAGTGTGGGAGTCAAGGTCACAGGGCCCCAGCGCCCAGGGGTGAACATCCACCCGGGGCTTCCCTGGCTCTGTTCCCGATGACCTGCCCCCACGGCATCCACACTGCCAGATCTCCAGCAAAGCCCTGTGGCCTTAAGCGTCAGATACCATGAGGGAATTTGCAGAGTGAACCCCGGGTTCTGAGCCCTCCTCCCTGCCTTTGAACTGTTGGAAAAGACTCGGCATGTGGAGCAGCCCCAGCCTCCCAGCAGGATGTGAGAGCAGCCAGACCTGTGGACACGCCTGGTCAGTGCCTTCCTGGAGACAGGGGAAGCTGGCCAAAAGGGTTCCGATGACCAATAGAAGCAAGACGATCCATAGTGAAGATGGCCATGATGATGTCCCTTTCTCTCGAGGGGCCCTGCCGGCTGCCCCTCCCTCAGTACATGTTGCCAGGTGGGGAAGCCCCAGGTGGCTGGGACAGACCTGGAGGTGAGGAAGCCTAGACTCACTCCCGTTGGAGGCCAAGGTGATGAGGATGGGAAGGGGGGTGCCCCTGCCCCCCCCGCCCCTGCCCATCTGAGCAAAGGCCTATGGCCCTAGCCCCTCAGACGCGTGACCCTGAGAGACGGTCACCATCCGGAGCTGCCCGTTCTTAATCCGAGTTTACCCAGAACAGCTGCTCTTTTGTCATAAAACAGTGCCTACCCCGAGGGAGGGCAGTGTGGGCAGGGTGGAGAGGCCAGGAGGCCAGGAGGACAGGAGCCCTCACGCAGGGCAGCTGGAAGGAGCAGCAGATGCACAGTCCTCCGGGAACAGTCCAGAGGTTCCAGAGCAGCAACGCCTCCACACAGACGCGCACACGGGCATCCACGGCGGCCCTGTTCATTTGGAGAAAATGTGGCAGCAGCTCAAATGCCCAAAACCGACACGTGTTTATCCAGCGGGGCGCATTCAGCTCTGCCCAAGCTGTGCAGCCGGGAGTCTGTTCCCGGAATGTGGTGGGTGAGGCTCCTCCATGCGGTTGGAGGCCTTCCAGCAAAACTGGAGGTTTCCGGGAAAGAAGGAATTCTACCCCAAGGCTGCAGCATCTTCTCCTGCCTGAGTTTCCAGCCCACCACCCCATCGACGGATCTCAGACGTGCCAGCCCCTTAATCGCTGAACCAATTCCTTCATAGAACCTTCTATTATTTACGTCTGTCCTATTGGTCAGTTTCGCTGGAGCTCCCTGCCTGAAAGATGTCCTGAGACTGGATTGTGATGATGGTTGCACAACTCTGTCTTTTCACTGAAAATCATTACTTGCACATTAAGCGGGTGAGTTTTATGGTGTGAGACTGCCCCAAATAAAGCTGTAGCATTTGAACAGGAGCCCTCACCTGCTAGAGCCGGTTCTAGCCATGCCCCAGTTGACCCCTCACCCCGGGACCCTCTGCTGTCCAGCTTGCCAAGGGCTGGGCACCATGCCTGATGGGCTGATAACTGCGGGTCTTGAGCCAGACTAGGCCTCCATAAATCACCCGTCCCTGACTGGTAGGTCCCGGGGGCCCGGGGTGAGGGGAGAGGGAGAGGCTGTGGGTGGTGGATCCAGGAAAGTCGGCCAAGCCACAGTAGGCCAGCGGGAGTCTCCTCGTGGCTGTGTGTGTGGGTGCACAGGCCTGAGAGCCTGCCTAACATTTTGAAACACTCTGAAACACTCAGGGTGTCATTATGAGGCTCCCCAGAGGCTGGGCACTTCCAAGCGGAAGATGGGAGGACAGCCCCTGCAGCCGTCCCAGGCCTGGTGGTGGAGGCTCGCCCGGCCCACCTGGGAGCATTAACCAGGGTACTCAGGTCTTAAGTTTGGAGCCAAAAATGTAACTTCTTCAGCATCACTCCGAGAAACAGTGCACAGAGCACCTTCACACATACAGATGAATGGGGGCTGCAGGGCCACTTCTGGGGGTCTCAGTTTTCTAAGCTTGGGGGCTTCTCAACACATCCTGGAATCAGGATTTGGGAAGCAGAGACCCAGGGTCTTGGTCAAGGTACAAACTTTGGGCTGTTTGGGGTCCCAAGTTGCACTGGAGGCCTTGGACCCCACACTTAGGGGCCAGCGGGGAGGGAGGTGTAGATCTCCACCTGCCCAAACGTTAGGATCCTGTCAGGGTCTTGAAAGGGGTCCAGGAGGGGCCTGGTCGGTGGTGAGTCTGATGTGCAACCAAGGCTGAGACCCAGCTGTGGGATGTGAGCTGGGGCCACAATGTGGAGTGTACAGGCCACTGGACGGTTGGGTAGGGGTGGGGAGAGGTCCAAAACCTTTCCCTGTGGGCGGGCTCTCTGCGGGCAGGGTCCAGTGGTCTTGATGTCCACAGGAGGCCCAGCTCGGATGCTGCACACAGGAGGCACGAGATAAACCCCTACGTGTGTTGTACGATCCACACACCCCCGCCTGACCCCCACCCCCCCCAGGTCTGGGGAGGGAGAAGCAGGTGAGCTGCCGAAGGGAGAGGAATTCTGGCTCATGGTTTCAGTTTAGGTGCCGAGTTCCTGCCCTGGAGTGATGCCCCAGCTGCCCCTCCTCCCTGAGCAGGTTGAGGCTGGTGGCTCCCTGCCTTGCCCCAGGGTCTCAGGCCCCACATCCAGGGCCTGGCTCAGGCCTGATGGCACCCGCCCACCGTGTCAGGAAGGCCAAATGGCTGGACGTGTCTCCTCCCCAGCCAGGTGGACAGGCTCATCCAAGTGCGGGGGGACGTCCTAGGGGTCCTGCCTCCGTTGACATCCCACCCACACTGCTATGGCAGGACAAGGCTCGAAGAGCTCAGAGTTTATTGTTCCAGATGCTGAAGCTGTGAGGGATGGAGCCACATGGGAGCCAGGAGGGATGGGGAGAGGGCCATGCACCAGCCAGGAGGAGGGTCCCATGCAGGCAGCCTGTGTGCCTACACGCTGTCACCTGCCAGTGTGTGCCCCGCCACACGTCATGTAGGTGCTCACGTCTGCTGGGGGCAGTGAAGACTCCACTCACCACCGTCTTCAGAAGCTGGTCCTGGGCCTGAGCCTTCTACAGACCCTCACAGACGGACGGGGCAGGGGGGACTTCTGGGCATTAGGGGGAAGGTGGCTGGGCTGATGGAACTGAAGTGAGGGATGGGGAAGGGAGAGCAGGGAACTTTCTGGAAGAGGACTGAGGAAGGAAGGCAGTCAGTGGGGGAGTCCAGGAGTGACCTGGGCTCTGGGGGCCACTCCCCACCCCCACTCCAGCGCCCACGTGGAGGCCGGGGACACTCAGGTGCAGAGCCCCCTAGGGGACGCCTGGGACAGCGCGATGGTCTCGCTGGCCTGCTGGCTGCTGGAGGACAGTGAGCGGCCTGAGCCGCGCTGGCAGCCGGTGCGGGCCTGCGGGAAGCTGTGGATACCCCCGAGCCGGTGGGCGCCCCTGCCTTGGAGCGAGCGCTGGCGGTAGTCGCGGTAGTTCTTAGTGAGCAGCGTGTAGAGGAAGGGGTTTACGCAGCTGTTGCTGTAGGTGAGGCAGGTGGTCAGGTAGTTGACGATGCGGGCGGAGCGGGGCGTGAGCGGCGGGGTCCCACGGTACTGGGTGAGGAGCTGCCACAGCCAGAAGGGCAGGAAGCAGGCCCAGAAGAGCAGCACGATGCCCAGGATGAGGTAGAGCACCCTGGGGTTGGGTAGCCGCCGCGTCTGCGTGAAGGAAGCCCGCTGCGACTGCCAGTAGGCCCGGGCCAGGCGGACGTAGAGCAGCCCGATGACCACGCCGGGCCCCACGATGCTGGTCCCGAAGAGCAGCGTCAGGTAAGTGCGGTGGGCGCGTTGGCCCCAGGCCGGCAGGCAGAGGCTCTTGTGGCCCCTGCGGACCAGCCGGATGGCCAGCATCATGGGCAGTGCCAGCAACAGCGCCAGCAGCCACGTGCCCAGTGCCAGGACCTTGCGGTAGCCCTTGGAACGCTGCACCATGTCCAGTGGCCTCACCACGGCAGCGTAGCGCTCACTGCTCATGAGGGTCAGGGTGAAGATGCTGGCGTGCATGGTCAGGAAGTCCAGGCTGAAGAGGACACGGCAGCCCACGTCGCCGAAGTGCCACGCCTTGGTGACGTAGGTGGCCACGATGAAGGGGATGCTGAGCAGGTAGAGCAAGTCCGCCAGCGCCAGGTTGATGACATAGACGTACATGGAGGCCGAGGTGTGCAGGAAGCGGCACATGACAGCCAGCGTGTACAAGTTGCCCACCACGCCAACCACGCCCATGGCCGAGAGCACCACCCCAATGGTGCCTGTGGCCACCAGGTCCTCCAGGGAGCTGGGCTCCGCTGGGCTGGCCCATGAGCTGTTGAGAGAGGCATTGGGGGCGCCAGGCGGCTCGGGCATGGCGCTGCCTGTCGTAGCCAGCACAGGGAACCTGCTCAGCGGCTCTGGACTCAGTGCCATCTCTGCTGCCTCACACTGGGCTTGGGGCTGGGGCCTGCTGCTCCTTTAGGCAGAGAAGGGGCATCTGTGGATGACAAGCTCGTCCTGTGGGAGAGGATGCCCATTAAAGATGCAGGTCAGGCACCCCCTCCCACTCCCAGGAGGCCGTGAGAGGACACAGTTCCCACTGGGCTAGGGAGGCCTGCAGAGGGATGGGGTTTGCCAACTGCAACACCCCCTCGGGGACTCTTTGTTCAAAACTCTAACACTCTGCCTCGTTTCCCCAGCTATGTAGGGGGACCACCTAGACCAGCTATTCCCCGTGCGTGCCCCGGCAGCACCCCCACCCTGGGCCTCAATGCAAGTCCAAAGGCCTCTGGGATGGCTGGACTTTTCTGAAAACCAGAGCGCAGCAGGCAGCCCGCAGGGGTGGGGTCAGCAGTGGATGGAACCAGGAGTCCTCCCTAGGCCTCCTCACTTCCTCATCTGTGAAGGGCAGGGAGACCGTGCTGACCCCTGCGTCCTTTCTCCCAATTTATTTCTCCTGTATGTTTTAAAAAATACATTTTGTTCAGATTGCAAAAGTAGTATCTGCTGACTTTAAAGTTCAAATAGGAAAATATGTTTGGTAAAGAGGGGAAAGCCCTTGTAATCTCTCTTTATCCACATGGGGAAAATGAGCCTTGATGCCTATCTCCCACCACACGTGAAAATAATTCAAGATGGACTGTGCACCTGTATGTAACAGAGTAAATCAATTAATTAATCAAGTTCTGGAAGAAACATAGGAGAATATCTGCATGACCTTGGGTAGGCAAAGATTTCTCAAAAAAAAAAAGAGCAAGAAATACTTGCAATAAAAGACCCATCGAGCGGATTTCATTAAAATTAAGAACTTCACTGAGAGAGTAAGAAATGTAAACCATGGACTAGGAAAAGATTATCAGAAGACATATCAGACAAAGAACTAGTAATCAAAATATATGAAAGAACTACAAATCAATAAAGACTAATGACTCATTTGGAAGGAAAAAAAAAGACAAGATTTGAATAGGAAATTCTCAAAAGAGGATGTCCAGATGGCCAAGAAGCACATGAAAGGATGCTCAACATCATTAGTCATCCCGGAGATTAGGGTAAAAACCTCTGCACCCTCACCAGGATGGCTGGAATCAAAAAGGCAGATCCCGGGCTTCCCTGGTGGCGCAGTGGTTGAGAATCCACCTGCCGATGCAGGGGACACAGGTTCGTGCCCCGGTCTGGGAGGATCCCACGTGCCGCGGAGCGGCTGGGCTCGTGAGCCATGGCCGCTGAGCCTGCGCGTCCGGAGCCTGTGCTTCGCAACGAGAGAGGCCACAACAGTGAGTGGCCCGCATACCACACACAAAAAAAGGCAGATCCCAAGTGCTGGGAGGATGTGGAGGAACCAGACTCCTGAACTGCTGAAGGGGCCATAGAATGGTGCAGCCCCTGTGGAAAACAATCTGGCACCATCAAAAAAAAAGTAAAGTTGGACACATGCGTGTCCTCTCATCCAGCAGCTCCACTCTTAGGTTTGTGTCCAATAGAAATGAGTGCAAATGTCCACAAAAAGCAAAAGTGAGAATGTTCACAGCAGGCAGGAAGGAGCTGGAAACCACCCAACTGTCCATGAATAGTAGTGTGGATAAAGAAACTATGACCCCTCCATAAAAATGCTCTGAGATGATGAAGAAGATAGAATTACCCTACAGTCAACAACTTGATGAAACTCAAATATGCTATGTTGAGAAAAACAAAACAAAACAAAAAAACAGACACAAAGAGTACACTGTGATTCCATTTACCTGAAGTTCTGGAGCAGGCAAAATCTCTATGATAGCTGTTGCTGGGGTGTCAACTGGTAGGGGGCACCGGAGAGCACTCTGAGGGATGGACTTGTGCTGTGTCCTCATGTGGTGGTGGTTACACAGGTGTAGACACGTGTAAAAACTCACGGAGTTGCACGCCTATGACCCGTGCTGTGTGAAAATTGCCGTCATAAGAAAAAAAGACCTAAAACTGGAAGTACTTGAACTGAGAGGAGAAGCCCCTCTATCGCCCCATCTCCCCACATACAGGGAAAACACTGGCTCCAGGTATTTTCCCTCTACAGGTCCAGGGTTCACACTAACACGGATAAACGCGGGGCGTCCACCCGACGTGGTCTGAGCCCTCCGTGCAGAAGGGAACCTGGGTGCAGAGATGCCGCGCCAGACCCCCTCTCCGCGGGACCCGGCCCAGCCTCGAGTCTGGCGAGGGCAGCTGGGGGCCTTCCTACTGGCCGGAGGCTCCCTCCCCGGCCGCCGCCCCCCGGGGGTCAGGGTTCCGGAGCCCTCCCCCAGGGGCTGCAGCGAACCGAGCCGAGGGCGCCCCCCGGAGGGACGCGAAGCCCTCGCCGAGCCCGCGGCGCGCACCTCACCGCTCGCCACCCAAAGCGCTGCACATCCTCCCCGAGGCGCGAGGAGGGCTCAGTGGCCCTGCGATCCTACCTGGCACAGTGCGGGCCGGCGAGGAGGGCGCCCCGCGCACCAGGTCCCGGCCCCCGCCCCCGCCCCGCACCCTCTCAGCGCCCATGCCCACCTCGGTCACTGGGCCATCAGGTCTGTGCACCGAGCCCCGAGGTCGCGCTTGGGACGTCCTCCTCGCCGCCACGCGTCTCCGGGAACCTCCCCGAGGGCTCCGTCCCGGACGGGAGCGCGGAGGGGCGTGCGGGCTCCCAGCGGCGCGTGGTGGAGGGGAGCCCGCCCTCCGGTGCCGCCGGGAGAGCCTCTCTCCGCGCCCAGGCCCCTGTCGCCGCCGCCACCTGCCCGGCCGCCAGCTGGGAATGCGCCGCGGCCCTGCGCCCGGCCTGGGCATTAATAACCCGGGGGGGCCGCGGGAGGGAGGGGGGGCGGGGATGCGCTGGGGCGGCTGGGGAGGTGCGGGGGAGGGAGGGCGCGCAGGGAAGGGGGCAGGTCACTCCTCGGCCGTGGGGTGAAGCAGAGTCCAGGCAGGTTGCAGCCCTTGTGCGGGGCGTCTCTGCTTCCCTTCGCCCTCTGCACCCCACCCCTCAGTTTCCCAGGCGCTGAGCGGTTGTCAATCAAGCCCTGGACCCTCCCGTGCACCTGGTGGGGACACAGTGAGGGGGTGGTGGTTCTGCCCTCATCACTACTTCCAAAACCTTTTTTTTTTTTTTTGCGGTACGCGGGCCTCTCACCGTTGCGGAGCACAGGCTCCGGACGCGCA
The DNA here is from genome assembly GCF_002837175.3 of Physeter macrocephalus. Taxonomy (NCBI): domain Eukaryota; kingdom Metazoa; phylum Chordata; class Mammalia; order Artiodactyla; family Physeteridae; genus Physeter; species Physeter macrocephalus. Next base: position 17,230 of record NW_021147064.1, read on the forward strand.
GGCTCCGTGGGCATGGCTCACGGGCCCAGCCGCTCCGCGGCATGTGGGATCGTCCCGGACCGGGGCACGAACCCGTGTCCCCTGCATCGGCAGGAGGACTCTCAACCACTGCGCCACCAGGGAAGCCCCCAAAACCTTTTATAAACCCAAACAGAAATTGTCCCCATTAAACAACTCTGGATCCCACCCCCCCAGCCCCTAACAACCACTATTCTCTTCTGTCTCCATTTTTTATTTGACGACTCTAGGAACCCACCTCCTGTGAGTGGGATCATACAGTTTTTGTTCTTTAGTGTCTGGCTTCTTTCACTTACTATGATGTCTCCGAGGTTCCTCCATGTTGTAGCCAGTGTCAGAGCTTCCTTCCTTTTCAAGGCTGAATACTATTCTGTCGTTTACACACCACATTTGTTTATCCCTTCATCTGTGATGGACTCTTGGGTTGTTTTCCCCTTTTGGTGATGGTGACTAGTGCTGCTATTTTGATTCACAATATCCTGTTCCTTTTATGGATCGTATTTCTTCCTTTATCTCTTTGAAAAATCCTAACCATCATTAATTGTCAGGTCTTTTTCAGATGACTCCATTTTCAGGGAGCCTGGGACCCTCCGAGCACTGCTCTCCACTCGTCATTGACAGATGGGGACCCTGAACCAGGATGCTCTTGGCATGGGGGTGTGCCTGAGTCACCCCACCGCAGCTCTCAGACAGGTGGACTCATGGACAGGTCTTGCTCTCATCCTCCTGCTCTCTGGGCAGGTGATTCAGGCTGGTCAGCCTCATGGTGTTCAGGCCCATCTGCTGCCTTTGGTCCAAGCACCCTGTAACCCAGAGAGAAACCTCCAGGAACACAGCCAGGGCCAGCTGCCAGGGTCACTGAGCAGCCCAGCTTGACACAGGCCCTCAAGGCCACAGGCCAGGATGTATGGATGACCAAGGATAGCATCTGCTTAAGTGTTGGTCAGCTCCCTGCCCATCTCAGAGAAGACTTGATCTCATCTCCTGGTCATGATGTCCTGCAGAGCTGCAGGCCACACGGCCCATGGCCTTCTCTCTATTTGCACCACGAGGGAAGGACAGACACCCATCCAGCACGCATGCTAGACAGACCCCATGGACGGTAGGGTAGGGGCTGGGCTGTCCTGAGTGTGAACAACAGGGGCCAAGGGTGGAGGAGGGAGATATTGCAAGACACGAAGGTGCTGGTGGCCGGTATGTCCCCTCAAGGGGTGCCATCAGGGAGATACCTGAGAACCTTCCTTTACTGCACAGTGTCCTCAGCCTGGATCTGAGAGGATCCACGTGGCTGCAGAGGTCGGAGGGGCGAGGAGAGGGGACCGGAATCCTGCAGGAAACTGATGCTGCTGCCCTCGGGTTGGTGGACCCCCCTCCCTAAAACCTACTGTGCTCTGTGCAAACATAACTCTGCCCATCTCTGATTCACTTTATGGACCATTAAATCATAAATCATAATCATAAAGCCCCCACTTTCCACAAATGTGACTTTAAAGCTTTGCTCTGCATATAATGGGTTCATTATGTCTTGAAATGATAATTTTTCTGCAAGAACTCTTTCCCAACTGTATTACTAAATTACTGGGCAAATGAGTTTCCATAGGCAGAATCTGGCTTCATGGGGTCTCTTCACAGGTACCCATCCAGCCCGACCACAGACTTGTCAGAGACATATCCTGTCACTGCCCTGTCCCACCCCCCTCAAAAAAATGCCTGGGAAAGAGAAAGGGGAGGGAGCAGGAATGGGGGTGGGAGGCGCACAGGCCTCGATGCACCCCTGAGAGCCTAGGCCAGCCCCTCCCAGGAGAGCAAAGACTAGGGGAAGGCCGGAGCTGGGCAGAAATGGCTGGCGTAACCCCACCTAGGGCTCAGTCACGGGCAGAGGCGGCCTGGGGCCCAGCTGGGGGCACCTGCTCCAGAAGGAGGTCCCAGCAGGGACACACCTGCTCGGCCGGCCCCCACCTCCACACCAGCCCAGGGCCCCTCTGCAATCAATAGCTAACTGTGCTTTTCCAGGAGACCCTTCCCTTGGTGCTGCTTCTAACGTTATTACTTGATTTCAGTTTCAAAGACAACATTTTCCCCAATCCTTGTCTCAAATACCCAAGATCTGAGACCCAGCTGGAGGGATGAGGATCTCAATCAAACCAATTAAAACATGCCCAGGCCTCCAGCTGGAGGCGGGCCCTATAAATTAACGGAGAGTCTCCAGCATCTGAGCGATCCACGTGACTGAAGTGCAAAGCTGGCATGAAACAACATGGAGTTTGGAGAGGTCCCGACTGAAAGTGCCCGAGCTCGGGAAAGCTGGATGCAAGGGAGAGGGAAGAGAAATGTCAAGTACACACAACACTGTCTCTCTCAGAATCGACGTTGGGGTCCCTAGGGAAGCCACGTGGGACTTCTGCCTTTTAGAGAGGTGCTGCAGGTCCAACACTGCCACCTCCCAGGTCCCAGGGGCCCACTCAGGCTGCAGAAAAGGGCCCCAATTCAGGATCCATGAAACTGCATGTTCTGAGTGAAGAGGCTGGATGCAGAGGCCCTGAGAGCCCTTCCGGGGATGGCAAAGGTGGGAGTCAATGCAGGAGTGAAGACAGAAACCCCAGGGGCTCCAGATTTCTCCTGAAAGCAGTACAGCCGAGGCCAGATGTCCTCACTGGGTCGGTGAACTCTAACCCCTGATTCTGTGCAAGTAACGGACTGTAGAGGCACCTCTCTCCTCAGCATGGCCATCACACTCCTCCCTGCCTCCCTGGGAAAGGAGGTCAGGACACCACCTTCTTCCTGAGGCCCTTCAGCCCCATCCATGAAAACAGCAGTGAGGTGCCTGAGCCCCCAGACTAATGGAGGGGTCTCTGCAGCAGCCAAAATCCAAGAGTGGGGGTCTGTTGCTACAGAAGAACAGAGGTGAAGTCTCTCCTGGGGACTTTCTTTGCCACCACCATCATCACCATCAACTTCATCACCATCTCCATCACCACCACCACCATCATCATCATCACCAGCAGCAGCAGCATTTTTACCTTCACTCAGTACATAATACACACCTGGGCACCCCCATCTAGCTCAAGTGACAGTATTTTTCCATATTTGCTTCAGATGGTTGTTTAAGGAAATAATGCATCCCCCGTCCTCCACGTTCCCATTGTCCTCTTTCCCTAGAGGCACTGCTGGCCTGACCTTGGGGCGACTCCCAGAGTGTTTTGTTTTGTTTTCTAATAAAAAAATTTTTTGTTTTTATTTTTTATTTTTTAATAGATCTTTATTGGAGTATAATTGCTTCACAATACTGTGTTAGTTTCTGTTGTACAACAAAGTGAATCAGTCATATGCATACATATGTCCCCATATCCCCTCCCTCTTGAGCCTCCCTCCCATCCTCCCTATCCCACCCCTCTAGGTGGTCACAGAGCACCGAGCCGATCTCCCTGTGCTATGCTGCCGCTTCCCACTAGCTAACTAGTTTACATTCGGTAGTGCGTATATATATCGATGCTACTCTCACTTCGCCCCAGCTTCCCGCTCCCACCCCGTGTCCTCAAGTCCATTCTCTATGTCTACATCTTTATTCCTGCCCTGCAGGAATAAAGGTTCATCCATACCTCTTTTGTTGTTTTTTAGATTCCATATATATGCGTTAGCATACAGTATTTTTTTTCTCTTTCTGACTTACTTCCCTCCATATGACAGATTCTAGGTCCATCCACCTCACTGCAAATAGCTCAATTTCATTTCTTTTTATGGCTGAGTAATATTCCATTGTGTATATGTGCCACATCTTTATCCATTCATCTGTCGCTGGACATAGGTTGCTTCCATGTCCTGGTTATTGTAAATAGTGCTGCAATGAACATTGTGGTACATGTCTCTTTTTGAATTATGGTTTTTTCAGGGTATGTGCCCAGGAGTGAGATTGCTGGGTCATATGGTAGTTCTATTTGTAGTTTTTTAAGGAAATTCCGTACCGTTTTCCATAGTGGCTGTATCAATTTACATTCCTGCCAACAGTGCAGGAGGGTTCCCTTTTCGCCACACCCTTTCCAGCATTTATTATTTCTAGATTTTTTGATAATGGCCATTCTGACTGGTGTGAGTTGATACCTCATTGTAGCTTTGATTTGCATTTCTCTAATAATTAGTGATGTTGAGCATCTTTTCATGTGCCTCTTGGCCATCTGTATGTCTTCTTTGGTGAAATGTCTGTTTAGGTCTTCCACCCATTTTTTGACTGGATTGCCAAAGTTCGTTTTTGATCGTGTCTTTTCCATGTGAAATTCATGATGTGCTTTAAATTTTTTGTAAATGGGACATACTGTACCTATTTTTTTGCACTTTTATCTTTTCTCTCAACCTGACAGATACGAGCTCACTTACCCTCTGAAAGGCTCTGTGGCCCTTCCCAGGGCTGGGAACACTGCCAGCACCACAGTAGATGTTTCTGGAAGGGGCCTGCAGCACAGAAGGTGGGATACCACATGCCCTGTGTCTACCTCCCCTCCATTTGGGTCCCACTCTCTCTGTCCTGTGATCTGTCCAGTGCTCTTGGCCTAGTTCCTCACAGACACACGCCAGGTCTGCACTTATGGGGCTGGTCCAACGTCAACTGATAAAATACAGGACCCAGTTAAATTTGGTTTGCTGATCACAACGCCAAATAATTTTTAGTGCTATTTGGGACATCTGACAGGAACATCCCTCCACAGGAGCCCAGGCTGTGAATGTAAATAAGCGTAATTGTTTGTGCTGCTGTTTTGGATTCGAGAGAAAATCACCATGTAACTGTAGGCAGTGGGAAGGCCAGCATTTCCACTAAAGGTCAGAACTGACAGCAGCTGTTTTATTTATTTTTAATTTTTAATAAATTTATTTATTTAATTTATTTATTTTGGCTGAGTTGGGTCTTCGTTGCCGCGCGCAGGCTTTCTCTAGTTGTGGCGAATGGGGGCTATTCTTTGTTGCGGTGTGTGGGCTTCTCACTGCAGTGGCTTCTCGTGTTGCGGAGCACGGGCCCTAGAGCACAGGCTCAGTAGTTGTGGCGCACGGGCTTAGTTGCTCCGCGGCATGTGGGATCTGCCCAGACCAGGGATCAAACCCGTGTCCCCTGCATTGGCAGGTGGATTCTTAACCACTGTGACACCAGGGAAGCCACTGCAGCTGTTTTAATGGAAAGAGTGAATTAATTCACATTGGAACGGCATTGCCGGGGGGTGGGGGCTGGGAGGACACTGTGGGCTGTTCTTCACAGGTCCTCTGGAAAGAGAACGGACAGTTATCCCTACTCTGGGCCAATGTGCTACAACTTTTACATTTGATTTTTTTAAATTGAGGTGAAATTCACATAACATAAAATCAACTATTCAGTGGCATGTAGTGCATTCACAAAATTGTGCAAGTATCGCCTCTGTCTAGTTCCAGACCATTTTCATTACCTCAGAAGGAGACCCTACATCCATTAAGCAATTATTTCCCCCTCCCCCTTTCCCTCAGTCTCTGGCAACCACTCATCTGCTACCGTCTCTATGGATTTGCCTATTCCGTACATTTCATATAAATGAAATCATACGATATATGGCCTTTTGTGACAGGCTTCATTTACTTATCACACTGTTTTCAAGATTTATCCACCTTGCAGCATCAGAACTTCACTCCTTTTTATGGTTGAATAATACTCCTTTGTATGGCTAGATTACAGTTTGTTTATCCATTCGTCAGTTGATGGACTTTTGGGTTGTTTCCACCTTTTGGCTATTGTAAATAATGCTGCTATGAGCATGTGTGTATATGTTTTCAAATTATTTGGGTATATAGCTAGGAATAGAATCACTGGGTCGTATGGTAATTATATGTTTAATTTTTTTAGGGTACATTGGATCTTATTTCCTCTTCACCATAACCTGCGAGTTGATGTTTTCCCCCCATTTGCAGATGAGAAGAGCTGAGGAACCAGCTGTAGCCTCTTGCCAAAGAGCTGGGGCTCTTGCTTGGATCCTGCTGCAGGGCTGCCTTCTCCTTACCTCTGCATCCCCACAATACTGCAAAGCAGACGGGTCATTAAAAAAAGAGTCTTTCCAAAACAAGGGTTTGCTGGAGTGATGAATAAACGGACTGTTTGACCTGGAGAGACAGAGAGAGGAGGGAACGAAGGCAAGACCATGCTGAGTTTATTTGGAAGAAGAGCCAGGTGCACGTTCGAATACAGATTCCAAGTCGATAAATGCCCACAGAATTATGAGATCGTGTTGAAATGAAATGTTTCGAATGTCTGCTGCACTAATGCCTTCTATCTAATTAGCATCGGAAGTCTTCATGATTTAAGACCTGGAGACTTACTTCTGAAGGATACGAGAGAAAAAGACTGCGCCCAAAATTCGATGAAAGGATCTCACTGCTACTGTTAATACCTAACACAGCAGCACCCCCTCACCCCCCACACCCCCAGAGTGGACCCTTAGATCTGCATCTTTCACTGAAAGGGATACAGCCCATACTTGAATCATTTGGAGGCTATGCCAGCTGAGACCCGCAACGGAGGATTGTAGAAACCTCCAGATTGGTCGTTTATAAGAAAGAGAAGCTGCCAATTAAGAGCTTTTTCCTGGCCCATAGCACCCTGGTGACAAGACCTCCAAAGCTTCCTTCTCCAGTGAGTCTGTGCAGAGAATGGGTAGGCTGATGCATACTGCCCCCTACCCCTGGTGTCATGTATTAGCAATCTTTGCACATGGTTCTGCCTCTAGTTGTTTTTGGTTTTGTTTTTTTTTTTTTAATATCAAGGGCACAGATTTAGATTCATAAAAATCTGTATTTGATGACACACTCTCATTGCTGTTCAAAGCATTCCCTTTCTTATTTTAGGCATGTGTGTATGTATTGTTCTTTATAATGTGATAAATACCTGTAAACACCATGAGCCGAAAAACTGACCAGAACCCTCATCTGGCCTGTGCTGCTCACCCCTCTGTCGCCTGCTCCCAGGGGATTTAAACGTGTAACAGTGACTCCACCCAGACACTGAGACAACAAGGCCAATCCACAGTGACTCCACCCAGACACTGAGACGAGGCCAATCCACAGGACTAGTTGAGGATAGTCAGCACAGGGGCTTGATACAAAACTCTTATTGCTTTATTTAATTTAAAAAACAAAGAAACAGGAACTAAACTGTCAAATGCATTAAATGGCCAACATTTGAAACCAGTTCTTCTCGCGCTACAGACTAGGGTGTCCAGTGCTGCTGACAGGGTCCTGTGGAGCCCCAGAGACCGTCCGGTGATCCTGTCACCCCAGACTCCTGAGTGTGCCTGGGAGTGTGTATCCCACTCATAACGTCTCCCCACAAGTCCAGAGCAGGGCTGGGGCATGGCACTGCACCCTGCTCTCCACGCCACACTCTGTAGCAGTTGTTCACACAAGCACATCCTTGTCAGTGTCATGTCCCTAACTCCATGACAGTTGATAGGTAAAAACTTCCCTCCCCAAAACTGGCATTTGTGTTGCTTCCCCCTTAGGCTGTGGTGGGTCCTGTTTCTCAGTCTCTGGGCCACTCACCATTCTTCCTCCCCAGGCCCAAGTCTCCAACCTCTGCTAATTGCTAATAACAGCCCTGGCTGTTGTGGGGGGGTCAGTCCTTCCCAGCTTCTGGTGTCCCGGGGAAGCCAGGACAATGGTGACCACTTGGGCCTCAGTCTCTCAGTTCAGGGGCCCTGGGATGAGGGTCTGGAAACATGGCAGCTCCCCCAGGGCTGAGGCTCCCATG
>NW_021147065.1:0-17062 GCF_002837175.3 Physeter macrocephalus
CACCTTCACCAAACCCAGGGCCACACAGCGTCTTGCAGTCCCGGCAAATGAGCTTTCCAACCACCTCCTCCCAAGGGGCAAAGGGAGTGGAGGTCGGGTCGGAGCTCGGAAGGCTGTGCAGCCACAGCTGCGTGGGTGGCTGTCCTCAGGGCCAGGCTCCTTCCTGCGGGGAGACCCATCGGGCCGCTCTGCCCTCCCCTCTCATCCATCGGTTCCACGCCTGCCAGGCAGGCAAGGCACACGTCCCTCTGGGGAGGCTAATAATGAAGAACAAGGCCACTAAACCTATTCCTATGGGATCCACGCAGGCATTTCCTCTGGGGTGACGGAGCCCAGCTCTTCTTGAACCGAGCAGACAGCCGGAGGGGAGGCAGCACCCGAGCTCGCCCCCAAGGAGCTGTCTGACCTCCAGGAGCGCTGAGGACGCTGCACTGAACTTTCCAACCTTGCTTTCTCACTGAGCCCCATGGCCCTGTACCTCTGCATTTACAGAGGACCAAGCTGAGGCTCAGAGAAGCTGGGGAAAGCGCCCAAGGTCACAGGCACAGGGAGTGGCGGGGACTGGGTTGGAAGCCAGGTCCTCAGGAACCTGCCACCTCCCGTGCTCTGGCCGCTGCCTCCGAGCCTGGATTCCTGTCTGTGCAGCGGGGGGGAACAGCAAGGATGCAGGTAACACAGGGAAGCACCTGACACAGGTCCCCCCCGCCCCGAGTTCCCCAGCCGCACGGGAGGACAGACACTTCTGCTTGTGCCAGCCCCTCCTCGGCTGGTCACCGGCCAGAGTGCGTCCTCCCTGGAGGAGGCGCCCCTCACTCAGCTCCGTGTTCCTCTGCCCCACCCAGGGCTCGGGCGTGATGGGCACACAATCGGTGCTTCTGGGGCCGAACTGAATTCGCTGGGCCTACCGTAAGTGGGGAAGGTGGGAAGGACGAGATCTCTGCCGAGGCGCATGATAATAATCAGACCCGGGTCTCCTCAAGCCCAGCAGAAAAATGAAAAGATGAAATCGAGGACGATGCCGGTCCCAAAGCCATCAGTGCCTCCCAGCTCTTGACTCGCTCGGGCAGCCCGGCTGCAGCGCGAGACACGTTTCCTTTCTTTCCTTTGGGAAAGAGAGCAGCAGTCTGGGGTTTGGCTGGAATCAGGGGCTTCTCCACTTACATGCTTATTTGTATGGAAAATTCGGAGCAAAGCTGCAAGGCCCCAGCAAGCTACCTCTGGAGTGACTTGAGAACACAAGTGACGGAGTGCCTTCCAGAGGTGAATACCCCCAAGTGGTAGATGATGAAAGCCAGCCGAGCGACTCCTACAGTCACCCAGCAAAACCCCTGGCAGACAAGGAGAGGAAGTCACGCTTCTCTCCCTCATGTACAGCCTCAGCCTCACTGAGGAAGCTCCTCGGGGCTCCTCGTCCACGCCAGGCACCAGGTTAAGCGCCGTGGGGAAAGCGGAGGCTGGGATACAGCTGGAAGGGCTATGCTGGAGCCTGGAGTCTGGGTGGGGATCCCAGCCCTGCCACGTGGAAGTTGCAGGGCTTCGGGCACATCGCCCCAACCCTCAGGGCACGTCCCCTCTTGGACCAAGGGAGTCAGGAGGCTCGGGGAGCGGCAGTCACATGTTCCATGTCATGTAGACCCACTGGAGCAGACCGTGATCAAAGGACATCTGTTCTCAACTCTGTTCTGTACACCAATCCCATTCCTGGAGGCACAGGAGAAACCAAGAGGGTTTGCTGGCACTGATTTTCTACCTATGAGCATTCCACCGAGAGATTTATGTAGAAAAAGGAGACCCTCAGCCATGCAGGATGGTGGGCTCCGAGGCTGCTTTCTCCGCCCATTTGTTGGTTGCCTACTCTTGGTTCGGGGGAACCACACCTGGTTCAGGGTAAATATATCTGGCTCAGGTTACCTAAGGGAGTTCTTTTGCTCAGCAATCCTTAAGACAAAAATAATAGTAATAACAATTGAGAATAATAGAACACACAGTGTGATGACCTGTATACAGTGTGTAAAACAGTTAACCTACAGAAAGTGTTCAGAAGTTGATAGGCAGCACTTTGCAAATAACAGAATGTGTGTGGGGTCCACTCCAGCCCCTTCTCGCTACAGAACGGTAAAAGCCCCAGCTGAGCACGAAGACGGAAACGCTTGCCGTCCTGCCTCTTCCCGGGCCCTCTTCTCATGAGGCGGGACCAGATGGACTGTTCTCCAAGGGATGGAGCTTCTCTAGAACAGCACTGCGGTGAGGTATGCGCGTTAGAGACACCCACATGGGGTGTAAATCCAGATCATTTGAGGCTGTTTGGTCCGGCTTGAACCACAGTTACCTCATCTGTAAAATGGGCATAAGCATACCTAGCTCACAGGGCTGTAGAGAGAATTCTAGGAAATATACCAAAAGCACTCAACACATAGATGTTCTCAAAATATGGAAATTAATCTTACAGTCTGTCAGTGGAGAGGCCTTCTAGGAGCAGAGTCTTCTTAGCTTTGCAGAGTCAGAAATCTGATTCTGTCAGCCCATGGAGAGTTTAAACCACATGCCCTGAAACGGAAACATAAATCAAAATGCCAATTTATTCATTTACGTTGAGAAATCACTGCCACGGTGTATTAGTTTCCTCTTGCTGCTGTAACAAATCACCACACATTTAGTGGCTCAAAACAACAGAAATTTATTATCCTACAGTTTTCAGTAGGCCAGAAGTCTGGCACCTGTCTCACTGGGCTAAAATCAAACTGTCAGAAGGTTGCGTTCCCGTGGAGGCTCTAAGAATCTGTTCCGTTGCCTTTTCCAGCTCCTAGAGGTGGCTGCGTTCCTTGGCTTGCTGCCCCCTCCCTCCATCTGCAAAGCCAGAGACACTGGCTGAGTCCTGCTCACATCTCACGGCTCTGACCTCACGCTGCTACTGCTTCCCTCTTCCGCTTTTAAGGACCCTCGTGATTACATGCAGCCCACCCAGATAATCCAGGATAACCTCCCTATTCTAAGATCAGCTGATTAGCAGCCTTAATGCCATCTGCAACCTTAACTTGCATTTGCCATTTAACATAACATAGGCACAGGTTCTAAGAATTAGGACACCCGACATCTTTGGGGGTGGAGACATTATTCTGCCTACCACATATGGGAACAAGAATACCTGAGTTCATATAACCAATACGTTATTTCCCCGCAGACAGGTCTACCCGAAAGGCTTGGTGAGCATGAAACCGGAGCCACAATGGTGTCAGACTTAACACGGTCCAGGGTGTCCACCTCCACCATGGACATGGCTTAGCCAATGGACACAGGTATGACTCCTTCCCTGATGAGAGCTGGGCTGGTCCTGACAATATTTGCCTCTATGACAAATATCCTTTCCATTCCTTCAAGGCTGAGTAACGACCACCACCACCAGGAGCTAAGGCTGCCTACTTCTGGACACGCTTCTTCTTTAGGGGATGATACTGAGGTCGTAGGTGACCTGGATGTCTTCATGCTTAAATGGCCACATTTTGCATCTCTGTTGTAATCCATTATGGGCGGGATTTAGAGTTGAATATTCTGAGTGTCAACTCATCTCCAAGTTCTCAGGGAACCTCTAACTATGTCCCCCAAGGGCTCAGGGCAAAAGGAACCCAATCCTCTGGGTGCTCAGAAAGGCCTCCTTAGTGTCAGCAGCACAGTGATGTACTGGAGGGTAAACCAGACGTCGTTCCAGATGTGCGACATAACAACCCAAGACCTTCAAGAGAGGCTCAGGGCTTCAGAGGAGAAAGGGGTCTGTAAGCTGGAGGGAGTTGAAAAGAGGATCCAGAGCTGTGGCTTGGCTGTTTCAACTCTAACTGAATCATTTGACTGTGGAAGGCTTTGTACTGTGACCCATTTTCATCATGCCCAGACTTGACTGTGGGCAATTTTCCCTTAATTTTAAATACTAACCCAAAGGGAAAAGAACAAGTTGTTTGTTCTTATGATCACACAGTAGGTACGAAACCATATGCTGTTTTTCAGTTGCCAAGATTCTTAATTATGTTCTTTATGTTCTGCATAATGATGAGTATGTATTGGGTGGTTTTTTAGGATCACTGGGGTGGGTGTTATCTTTTATCAGGTACCGACAACAGCTGACATTTACCGGGTGCTTTCTTCTTGCCAGGCACTGTGCTCAGCATCTTCCTTGTATCCCATCACTCAACCCTCACAATAATGCTAGGAGTTAGGTCCTATTATTATCTTGATTTTTGCAAATGAGGCAGCTGCAGCTTGGAGAGCTTAGGTAGCATTGCCAAGATCGTACCGCTGCATCACACAGCTAGAGCCCAGATTTGAACCCAGCTAGGCTCCCATCAGAGCCTATGAGTGTAAGGGCTCGGCAGCTTCCATGCCTTGTTTACCCTTGACAGGAGGATTTGTACTGCAAGCAGATGAGACAGAAATCATAATCTTAAATTGTGGGAAAATACACATAACATAAAATTTACCATCTTAACCGTTTCAAGTGTACAGTTTAGTGCTACTAAGTCCATTCACACTGTTGTGTAACCATCACCACCATCCATCTCCAGAACTCTTTTCATCTTCCAGAACTGCAACTCTGTTCCCATTAAACACTAACTCCCCTCCCCCTCCCTGCCCCCCAGCCCCTGGCAACCACCATTCTGCATTCTCTCTCTATGAATCTGACTATTCTGGATACCTCACACAAATGGAATCATACAGTGTCCTCCTGTGACTGGCTTATTTTACTTAGCATAATGTCCTCAAGGTTCATCCATGTTGTAGCATGTGTCAGAATACTTGAGTCTATGTAGGCAGAATTTAACATGTGTCAGAATGCCCTTCCTTTTTAAGGCTGAATATCCACTGTGTATATATATATATATATATATATATAAAAAACATATACCTACCTCATTTTGTTTATCTACCCATGCGTCGACAAACACTTGGGTTGTTTTCACCTTTTAGCTATTGTAAATAATGCTGCTCTGAAATGGGTGTACAAATATCTCTCTGAGATCCTGCTTTCAGTTCTTTTTGGTACAAACCTAGAAGTGGAATTGCGGGATTATATGGTAATTCTGTGTTTAATTTTTGAGCAATTGCCACACTGTTTTACCTATAAGCTGCACCATTTTATATTCCCACCAACAGTGCACAAGGGCTCTAATTTCTTCATGTCCTTGCCAATACTTATTATTTTCCGGGTTTTTTTTTTAATAGGAGCCATCCTGTTGGGCGTGAGATGGTATCTCAATGTATTCATGTGCATTTCCCTAATGATTAGTGATGCTGAGCATCCTTTCATGTGCTTGTTGGCCATTAGTAATCATAACGCTAATATCCTTACCCACATCAATAATGAAAATACTGAATAGACCCAAGCTCTCCTGCAGGGCTGTTTTGAGGATTAAATGAGAAAACAGACATGGAAAAACTAACATGGCACCTGGCAAAGAGTGTGTATGCAGCAGATGGTAATTCTGTATCGGTTAGCATTGACACAGTAGTGCTACATAACAAATCACCTAAGCTGAGCGGCTGAAATAACAACCATTTATTACTGCTCATGAATTTAGGGGCCAGATGATGGTTCTGGTCTTGACTGGGCTTATTCATGCATCTACAGTCAGCTGCAGGTTGGACAGGCAACTCTGCGGATTTTGGCTGGGCTCTTTCACATGTTTGGAGTTGGGCTGGTTCTAAATTGGTCTAAGCTCTGATTGGGATGCCTCAGAGCCTCTTTACATGTCTCTTACTTCCTTCCAGGAGATTAGGCAGGCATGGCCTCACAGTAATGCCAGGGGCCCAGCAGAAACATGCAAGCACATTTCCAAGCTTCTGCTTGGGTCAAGTTTGCTACTGTCCCACTGGTCAAAACAATCATGGTAGACAGAGTTCTAAGATGAGCCCCAGTGAGTCATACCCATGTATAACCCCCTACTCCTGGATACAGATGGCACCTGTGCCTTGTTTCTGGTCAATAGAATATGGCATAGGTGGGACTGTCACTCACATGATTTCCAGGGAGTGATTTCCTGCCAACAGACTACCTGTTGGCAGACTGGCGTTAGAGTTTCTCCCTCTGGCCTTGAAGAAGTGAGCTGTCATGTTGGGCCACATGGAAAGGAACCATGAGTGACCTCTAGATGCTGAGAGTAGCCTCCAGCTGACAGCCAGCAGGAAAACAGACATCAGTCCTACAGCTGCAAGGAACTGGATTCTGCCAATAGCCTTCCGAATGTGGAAGAGGAATCTGAGCTATAGAAAGGCGGACAGCCCAGCTGATACCTTGATTGCAGCCTTGTGAAACTTTAAGGACCCACCAAGCCATGCCCAGATCCTTGACCCACAGAAACTTTGAGATTATAAATGTATGTTGTTTTAGGCTGTTAAGGTGGTCGAAATTTGTCATGCAAGATAGGAATCTAATACAACAAGTTGCATGGCCAGTCCCAGAGCCAGCATGCAGAGCACTTCCAAAGGGTGGGATACAGAGAGACGTGGACAACTGGGAGGATGAACACATGCCATCCATCACCCTCTCCAGCACCGACGAGGTTGGCCAATGCTGGCAGCACCTTGTCAAAGTAACATTGCACCACCATGGCTGCACGCTCTACAAACTTGGATCAGCCTTGCTTTTTCTTATTTTTTAGAGAACATACAACCTGCCTATGCTGGCAACTGCAGAGGCAAGAAAAGGAGGAGTCTGGAAATAGGATCAGTGTACTGGATAAGAACAAGAATTCTGGAGCCAGGTATCATGGGGTCAAGTCCCAGCTCTCATACCTATCAGCTGTGTGACCCTGGACAAGTTACTTAACCTCCCTGGGCCTTAGTGACATCAGTGAAAAAGGTAACAGTCCTATCTTAGGGTTGTTTTGGAAATTATGTAAGTTAGTATACATGAAGCACTCAGAACAGTGCCTGGGATCTTGTAAATACCGTGTAAGTGTTTGCCGCGTTATTCTGTTTTTAAATGGTCGATCCACGTAATGATTACAGTCATTCCAACAGAATACCCTAAGGAGAAGCTCTATTCCCTGATACTATGGATAAACACACATTTCCTTTATGTGCTCCAAAACTCCTATAAATACAAGACATATAGAGAAATGCACAACTAAAATACTCGCTGTAAAACATACAACCAATATAATGTCACGTAGAGAGGAACAAGAGTTAAACTGGAAAGTACATTTTCACAGTAAATTCCTTTTAGAACTGTAAGCCTCATAGAATAATCCTATTTTATTGAGATGTCTTCTTCCTTTTGGAATTTATCATGGGCACTTACTAACAAATTCTAGTTCTTGCCTTTTTATTTCCAAGGAATGTATTCCCTAACGCATAGGTTTTATAATGCTTGTAACAAAGTGCATAATAACCTCAACTTCACAAGTCAAGGTGGGAATCCTGGATTTTTCCCTTGTAACCAGGACAAGCAGCCAGGCTTTGGAAGGACGCACAGTGCCCTTCACGGCAGGGGACCTGAAGTCAAGTTACCACTTGACTTCTTACTACTTGACCCTACCACTTACTACTTGAGGGGCCTGGGCGGCCTGGGCCTCAGTTTCCCTGGTAACATGAACAAGCCTTGATTTACAAGAAGGAAATGAGGACCAGAGGAGAAAAAGGATGCAAAGGAGCTTTTTTAAACTATACTTGAAATTAAGAAGTAGTACATCTCAGGGTCCCAGCAGGAGACAGAAATTCTACCAGTCACTTGAACAGAGAGAAGCTGGTATAAAGAATCATCAACCAGGTACGAGAGAAATGAAAAGAAAACAAAGGGAACACTGGGAAGTCACAGAGTCACAACTGCAGAAGCAGCCAGCAGCCCAGGGCTGGGACACGGAAGGAGAGTCTGGGGTCACTAACGCTTCGAAGCTCCGAGGGGGGGCCCCTGTGGAGCCGGAACACGGACATCTAAGGAAGGGGCTGCAGCGGGCTAGCGGGGGCCTTTCTCTGTCGTGGGCACACGGAAGTTGACCCTGGAGCGTGGAACCTGTCACCGCAACCCATCTGACTCCTGGGGTCAGCTGTAGTGACAACTGGGAGGAGGAACAGACTGGAGTACACAGTGTCCTGTGTCTTCATAGACGTCCTCTGGCACCTGCTATGGAAGAACCTAACGCAGAGCCCGTGGCGGGATAGAAATGTGGTTTGAGAGTCCCAGTCCCAGCATCTCAGAGCAGAGTAGAAAAGGCTGGGTTTAGGGCTGAGGGTCAGTGAGTTCATGCCCAGCATTAGAAGGTGGAGAAAAGGGCATGAAACCCATCGTCAGGGGCAGCCCCTTCTGAGTGGTGTGGAGCCCTGTCTGCTCCCTGCACCACGATTTCACCTGTAAAACCGGACTGTTAGACTTAGGCTGTGGATGCTTCATCTCTGACATGCGAGTTTCTGAGTGTGGGACCTCTGTAAAGGCTTCAACGGGCTCCTCTTCTGGAAGGTGCCCTCCCTTGGTTGATTTTTCTTTGAGAGAAAGAGAAAGGTCGACAGACACATAACTGGGTCTCCTGGAGGCTGAGCTTGGATTAAGGGATCCAGAGGCTCCTTGCATCTCAAGGTCAAGGACGGATCGCACGACTTCCAGGTGCTGGAAGCACAGCTGGGGCCCATCAGCCTAGGGAGGATTCCTCGGTCCTGTGTGTACCCGCCAGGCACCGCTGATATCTCACGGCTGCGCCCCCGAGCCCACTGCAGAGCTGGTCCACACGGCCTTCTGTCCCGGGCTCCTGCTCACTACCGTCCAGCCCACGGGCCTCCTGCCTCAGCCTCCAGCTCCCCGAGCGCTCACCCGCCTCACACTTGGCACCAGCTTCTGTCTGGCTGGCCCTTTGCACATCTTCGCCTGCCTGGCTTGTAATTCAGATCCCGGCTCAAGTTTCTCTTTCTCCGAGAGATACCCTCCATGCCTTCCACCTCTCTCTCTCCGATACTCTTGAATTTGACCCTGCTTCGCTTCCTTTACAGTATACGTCACTGTTTTTAACTTACTTGTTTCCTTTTATTTTCCCCACCTAGGATGCAGAAGCTGAGGGCGGCAACCTTTTCTATCCTGTTCACAGTCACATCCCATGCCCAGCACAGTGACTGCCTGTCCCATCACAGGTGCTCAAGAGTTGTTTGTTGAGTGAATAGATAAATAAAATATTTTAAGCTCCTTGGAAGTGGGTTCTGAAGCTGGGCCTTCGAATGCCTGAGAGCATTTAGCGAGACACTGAGTATACACAGGGCACTTACTCAATTCCTGATTGAAGAACAACCCTCCCCTGGGAACCCTGCAACTCTAGTCCTCACAGCATCAGACCAACCAACCGTGCACCTGGGTTGGGGGCGCTGGGAAGCATGTGGCCTAATCCCCAGGTCAGAGAAGATACCTAACGTCTAATCCACTTGAGCTGCAATCAGTCACCTGGAGGGGTTGTTAAAACAGAAATTGCTGGGAGGATCCACCCCCAGGGTTTCTGATTCAGTAGGTCTAGGGTAGGGCTGGAGGATCTGCGTGCCTAAACAAGTCCCTAGGGATGCTGCTGGGCTGGTCCGGACCACACGGGGAGACCACTCTTTAAAGCTCACTGGGTAATCAAAGGAATATCCACATCGAGAGACTCTGCTGTAATCCCCACCTCACACAATTGTAAGTATCAAATGCAATTATTAGGAACGTGTTCAGCACCATGCCTGGAACTCACTTCGCACCTATCAGTATATTTGCCTTCCCTGCGCCCTCACCTCTCACCTGGAAAACCTGATCGGCCTCCCTCGGCCTCTCTGCCCCCTCTCCTCCACACAGTGCACTCCCCACACCACTTCCAGAAACACAGTCCTCAAGTACAAATCCGAGATCACTGCTCTTCAAAACACTGCCGTGCTTCCCTGATGCCTGTAGAACTGAATCCAAATGGAAGCTGTGAAATACAAGGCTCTGCACAACTTCCTCCAATCTACTTATTTGTTCTTCTAGTCTCATCTGCTTCTGAATAACCCCCCCCCCAGACTAGCCCTAATTTGTTAGGAGAAACCTGTCATGGAATGATGTATTAGGACTGTGGAGTGCTGAGGTCGTGTGGAATCGGGGGCGGGGTGGGGGAGGGGAAATGGAGCGGGACCCTTTGGGGCTCCCAGGCATGGATGACTGTTTTGTCCCCGGTTGATTTGCAGGCAAGACTCCAGCCTCCACGACCTTCCCTGAGTTCCAAAGGGCGGGTTCAACAGTTGCTAATCAAGGGAGGGGCAGCCAGAAACCACCTGAGGCGAGATTAAAGGGACCAGAGGAGCTCATCAAGATTAGGACACCGACCACCGAGACAAGATTAAAGGCGGCTGAGCAGGCCCTGCGCTCCCCCTAATCTTTTCAGAGACCCCGCCCTTGAACCATTGTTATAAAACCCCTCATCAAATCCTCCGGGGGCTGGGACACGTAGTTTTTTGAGGCCCCCTTTGCCCGGCAAAGCAATCAAGATATCCTTTTCTACCTCGCCCAAAACTCTGTCTCTGAGATTTGATTCAGCACTAGAGGGGCAGCGCTTTTGACATCAGGGGCGCGGGGAGTGTAGGCTGTGCGGTCAGATGGCTGGGATTCAGGTTCTGGCTCTGCCTCTTTCTAGCTGTGTACCTGGGCAGGTTGCATCATGGCTCTGTCCTCGGTTTCTTCAGTCATGAAGGGGGGATCTGAGAAATCCTTTCCTCAATGGGTTGTTAACTGAAATAATCTATGAGAAGCATCTAGCACAGGACCCAGTGCAGTGAGTATTCAGTAGAGTACGACTGACAGAGAGTAGCTAGAAAAGGAAAGATTAAGATGACCGCTGATCTTACCTGCAAAGTACAGGAGATGGACCAGAGGTGGGGTGAGGTGGGAAAGACAGGACTCTTCAGGGTGGATTAGGGCCCTTGTCTTCCTGTTAGTGCCTTATAGACGCCCCATCCCAGGGTGTACTCCTGTCAGCATAGTTTCCTTTCCAGATCTCTCTTCCCCACTAGACTGTGACGTCCTTGTGGGCAGGGACTGTCTTATTCACCCCATGGAGGGAAAGAAGCGCCGTGACAGATGAAAGGGAGTCACTCATTCTTTGGCAGAGAGTAAAAATCAAAAGCGTGGTTGTTACAGGGCGACAATCCTAAAGAGCCATCTCCAGCAAGCCTGCTCTCCTGTCCCAGGACTAGGCAACTTGGCCTTGCCTCAGAGGGACCCCTGAGGTCAAATGTCCAGTTTGGAGCCTTGAGATGGGTGTGGCTCTGTTCTCAGCCCGAACCCCACTACTCCCTCCCCTCTCAGCTCCCTTCATTGCATCGTTTGTTTACACATCTCCCCTCCTAGAGTTTAGACCCTGTTAAAAGCTATTAAGAAAACTTCATCCACGCTTGTAACTATGCGATAAATAAAAGTGAAACAAAAATCAGTACCGGAAAAAGAATACGTGCTGGTCCGTAATTCAATGTAAGGAAAAGCTTGCAAACTGCTAAGGCTTTCAACAGAATGAAGGGCAGCTGCGGGACAGCCCCACTCCCGCCTCCCCACCCCACCGCCTGCCCCCCTGGGAGTTTTGCAAACAAGAGCTGCAACCACCTGTTGGAAAAGCTGCAGCGTTGCCTGCAGTGAAAGTTGGACATGATATTGGTAGGCACTGCATGACTTCCCTGGGCTCCTCCGAGAAAACTGTGCTGGGTACCAAGGTGTCTAAATCCTGCTCTGACACCCCAGTCCCTTATGTCTGCACAGAGAGAGGGAGAGAAGCCTGGCAAGTAGCCATCCCAAGTCAGAGGGACCCCAGCCTGGCCGCTCTGTGGTCACTGAACGTTGCCCTCCTTGAGCCTGGCTGGCCCACTCTCTGGACGCACTCCTAAGGCCAGCTCCACAGAAATGCCAATGCCAGGTATGCAATTCTTAATTGGATACTTGGCAGAGAATGAGGACAATTCATTGGGTCCACCGCCCAAGGCTACATGTACGCAGGCAAGGGAGAAAGAGTCCCAGGCCAGAGCAAAGGATGCCAATTTCCACTTGGCAAAGGGGCAGGCGTTTCAGAGAGGATTACAGGGCAGTTCTAACCAGCTGTCACAAGGGCCGAGTGTTGTTCTAACCAGTTGCCCCTGTGTGAACCCTCCTCTCCAGCCAGGCCAGTCTGCCCTTTCCCCTGAGCACCCAGTGCTAACTCCTGCCTCAACCCTGCACACACTGTGCCCTCCCCTGGGGTGACTCCACCCTGCTGGCAGCCCACTCACATCCTCTCCACCCTCCGAGGCCCAGCTGCAGCCCATCTCCTTTCTGAACCCTCCCCAGACCCCCAGACCATGGGGATCTCAGCAACTCCAGAACCACCCATTGGCTATTAGAATAACAACGACCACAGTGCCATGTATTAAGCTCTTACTGTGTGCCAGAACATTGCCAGGCATTGTGCTAATTCTCAAAACAATCCTGCCAGGAAGGAAGCTGTCTTGAAGATGAAGAAACAGACTTTACCCTATTACCTGAGCTAGTGGACGACTAAGCCAGGCTTCCTGGCCCCAAATCCCACATGTCTTCCATGCAGAAATCAAATGTAGTTATTTTTCTTATGGGCTCCCCTTGCTCTTGGGAAACAGCCTACACTCCTTGAGATCAAGGACATAATGCTATGGTCCCTGAAGTTCTTACCGCTGGATACAGGCAGAAGTCTTCCCACTAAATTTTCCCCTGTACCTGATCCATTACAAATTGGCTTTCTGTCGCTTGTCACCAAAAGAATCCTAGAAAATGCAGTTTGGTAATGTCCCTCTAACTGAGCAACTTTGAGTGAGAGTGGGGCTCAAGAATTCACCTCCGGGAGGTAATAAGGCTACACCCTGGGCATATCCTCATACAAGGCAGTGAAGGGCTGTAACTAAGCATTTGTGTACATTTCCAGTCCAAATTCCCCAAATTTGAATAATTTGGGGAAATAAAATTTTCCCAAACTCTTGAAGGCGTTGAGATGTATATTTAAAAAGCATGTTACGTAAGAATTCCCAGGAAACGAGAGAAAAATTATTTCAGTGGTGTCCCAGCTGGGAGCCATGCAACTTGCCGGAGAAGGTGGTCTGTCCCATTCCTCCCTCCCCAGCCTTCGCCAGCCCGACCCCTGGGCTCGGTCCACCCCGAGCCTGCTCAGCCTATGCCTTTAGAATCTGGAGTGGTGCCTCTGAGATGCACGTAAACTGCCTCGCTCCGCGCCCGACACGCAGTGGGGCAAGTCACCGGATGTCTTGGCATTGGTGTAAAAAGACCTTGGAGGGATCTAGAGCAAGGACCATCAACTCCAGGCCTGCAGAGGCCTGGCAGGTAATAGAGAAGCACGAACGACAGCCATGCCAGCTCAGTGCTGACTGGTGGCTGCCTGCAGCCTCTGCATCACAGCGGGAAGAGCCTGACAGCTCTGGCGACGCAGCAGCTGCCCTGTCTGCCCAGTAAAGTCAGGATCAGAGCTGTTAGCCCTTCACAAATTTTCAGAAGCCACAGGTCCATAATATTCTGTGAAATCCACCCATTTTTATTTTATTTTACTTTTTAAATAAATTTATTTATTTATTTTTGGCTGCGTTGGGTCTTCGATGCTGCACACGGGCCCTCTCTAGTTGCGGCGAGCGGGGGCTACTCTTCGTTGCGGTGCGCGGGCTTCTCACTGCGGTGGCTTCTCTTGTTGCGGAGCACGGGCTCTAGGCGCGTGGGCTTCAGTAGTTGTGGCACGTGGGCTCAGAAGTTGTGGCTCGCGGGCTCTAGGGTGCAGGCTCAGTAGTTGTGGCGCACGGGCTTAGTTGCTCTGTGGCATGTGGGATCTTCTCGGACCAGGGCTCGAACCCGTGTCCCCTGCGTTGGCAGGCGGATTCTTAACCACTGCACCACCAGGGAAGCCCCCCATTTAAAAAATATTGGCCATTTATTTAAACTGCTTTTAAAAATTTACCTGAATCAATAAACCCCATTGCAGCCTGGATCCTGCCTACAGATGGCCAGTTGATGACCCAACCACAGAAGCAAGACCTGAGTCCAGGGAGGTGAGGCGACCAAGGGTCCACAGCCTGCCTGTGGCAGAGACAGCATGGAGACCAGACCTCCTGACGGCCAGGCTCCAGCCCAGCCCTCGCTCTGCTGGTCTCAGCAGGCGTGGATCCCCGCCAAGGTTGCTCTGATGAGCTACATCTGCAAGGTCACCTTTGCCAAGGTCCCTGCACGTCACTGCCACGTTCACCTCCCTAACCCACAACTCTTCAATGAATCTAGAAAAATGGTACAGATGAACCTATTTCCAGGGCAAGAACAGAGACGCAGATGTAGAGAATGGATGTGTGGACACAGCGGGGTAAGAGGAGGGTGGGACAAACTGGGAGATTAGGATTGACATAAATACACTACCGCGGGTAAAACAGATAGCTAGTGGGAACCTGCTGTAGAGCACTCTGTGATGACCTAGATGGGGGGATGGGGGGTAGGAGGGAGGTCCAAGAGGGAGGGGATATATGTACACATATAGCTGATTCACTTCATTGTACAGCAGAAACTAAGACAACATTGTAAAGCAATGATACTCCAATAAAAATTAAATTAAAAAAATAAAGTATCAATGATTCCCAATTGCTTCTTGGACTCACATCCACTCTTCTGAGCTGAGCATAATGTTCTTTCTCTTTCCTTGCTTCCTCCAAGGTCATCCTGGGAGCTTTAGAATTTGACTCATTCACGCACCTACATGTCCTGAGTACCCACTGTGCAGGGCACACTGCTCAGCCCTTGGGACACAGAGTCAGATAAGACCCAGGCTCCGCTTTGAGGATCTGTGATGGTCAATTTCTTGTAACAGCTTGGCTGGGCCACAGTGCCCAGGTGTTTGGCCAAACATCAATCTAGATGTTGCTGTGAAGGTATTTTTTAGATGTGCTTACTGTTCATATCAGCAGACTTTGAATAAAGCAGATGCCCCCTGGGTAATGTGGGTAGGCTGCATCCAATCAGTTGAAGGAGTCTTAGAGAAAAGACTGAGGTCCCTGGATGAAGAGATTCATTGTACAGCAGAAACTAAGACAACATTGTAAAGCAATGATACTCCAATAAAAATTAAATTAAAAAAATAAAGTATCAATGATTCCCAATTGCTTCTTGGACTCACATCCACTCTTCTGAGCTGAGCATAATGTTCTTTCTCTTTCCTTGCTTCCTCCAAGGTCATCCTGGGAGCTTTAGAATTTGACTCATTCACGCACCTACATGTCCTGAGTACCCACTGTGCAGGGCACACTGCTCAGCCCTTGGGACACAGAGTCAGATAAGACCCAGGCTCCGCTTTGAGGATCTGTGATGGTCAATTTCTTGTAACAGCTTGGCTGGGCCACAGTGCCCAGGTGTTTGGCCAAACATCAATCTAGATGTTGCTGTGAAGGTATTTTTTAGATGTGCTTACTGTTCATATCAGCAGACTTTGAATAAAGCAGATGCCCCCTGGGTAATGTGGGTAGGCTGCATCCAATCAGTTGAAGGATCTTAGAGAAAAGACTGAGGTCCCTGGATGAAGAGAAAATTCTGCCTCCAGACTGCCTTTGGACTCAAGCTACAATATTAACTCTTTCCTGGGGCTCCAGTCTACCAGCCTGTTCTGCAGGTTTGGACTTGTCAGCCCTCACAATCACATGAGCCAATTCATCAGGATAACTCTCTCCACTCCAGATAGATAGATAGACAGATAGATAAACACACACACCCCTCATTGGTTCTGTGTCTCTAGAGAACTATGACTAACACAGGAACTCACAGTCTAGAGGGAAGGACACTGACTGTGACCTCCTCTCATCGTACTAAATTCACACTTGATGTGAAGGCACAAGAAAATGAAGGAAAGGACAATTTTTTCCCCAGACTTGTAAGCAAGAGTTTGTGTATCTGTGCTATGTGCATTTTTCAGAGAAAAGTGTCAGAGAATTTTGGCATCCCCCAAAACTCAAGGACCACTAAATTTCCTGGTCTTGGATGGCGCTTCCAGTCTGATTTTCTGTGATGTAGTGGGATATAAAGCACCTCTGTGGTTTGTTTTGATCTCATTAACCAGAGACCTAGAAGGTTTCTGGTGCTGATTCCGAATGAAACCACTGAGGAATGATAGAAAGTGTCCTAAATCCAGAATCTGACATTTGTGGATCCAAACTCTATCTCTGCTGTTTACTCGCTCAATAACCCAGGATACGTCACTTAAACTCTCTGAGCCTCGATTTCCTCATCTGTTAAACGGAAATAATACCATCCCACGGAGTGGCTGTGAGTCTTAAATGAGGAGGCAAATGTGACTGGTCAGCACAGAGCCTCACCCACAGAGATCACTCAGAAAATGTCCATTTATTAATTATTCACACAGCTACACTCAAGGTCTGAGGAGCCACCACCCTCAACTTGCAGGACTTCAGCGTAAGCCGACCAAGGTCAAGTTGCTTTCTTTTTAGTCACAGACACACTGGCCTGCTGACTGGGTTCGGATCCAAACCATAAGGAACAGAGTACATAATGCACCTGCTCCATTAAATCCAAACTCCTAAGATAGGACAAATATTTTTCTCTTGTAGAGATAAGAGGATAATTATACCTCCCTCAAAAAATTGTCACAATGCCAGGACGCAAGTGCTTTACAAATGCTTGTCTGTCCTTCCTCAAATCCTGAAGGCGTAAGAGCGTGGAGGCCTAGAGCCTGGGTCTGGAGTCAGATAATCCAACCTTGCGGTTCTGTCTGATGGCATCCTGATCTTCAGGCCTTGGTTTGCCCCAGTACCAAGCAAGGTTGGTAAAATGAGGCATCTAGTAGTTTACAAGGATTTAATGAGACAAGTCATGCAAGACTTAGGCTCCTTCTCTAGTAGGGATTGGGAGCAAGTCCTATTATTATTATTATCGTTATTTTTTTTTTTTTTTGCGATACGCGGGCCTCTCATTGTTGTGGCCTCTCCGGTTGCGGAGCACAGGCTCCGGACGCGCAGGCTCAGAGGCCATGGCTCACGGGCCCAGCCGCTCCGCGGCATGTGGGATCTTCCCGGACCAGGGGACGGACCCGCATCCCCTGCATCGGCA
>NW_021147065.1:17180-25000 GCF_002837175.3 Physeter macrocephalus
AGGCTCAGAGGCCATGGCTCACGGGCCCAGCCGCTCCGCGGCATGTGGGATCTTCCCGGACCAGGGCACGAACCCGCATCCCCTGCATCGGCAGGCGGACTCTCAACCACTGCGCCACCAGGGAAGCCCAAGTCCTATTATTATTACCTTAACTTTTGCAGGGAAAGGTGGTCACTGCTGGCACCGAGTTCTTGCTGTAAATTTCTGCTTTGCCTAAACACTTTTTTTTTAATCGATATTTATTGGAGTATACTTGCTTCACAATACTGTGTTAGTTTCTGCTGCACAACAAAGAGAATCAGCCATATGCATACACATGTCCCCATATCCCCTCCCTCTTGAGCCTCCCTCCCCTCCTCCCTATCCCACCCCCACCAGGTCACTGCAAAGCACGGAGCCGATCTCCCTGTGCTATGCGGCTGCTTCCCACCAGCCAGCTATTTTACACTCGGTAATGTATGTATGACGATGCTACTCTCCCTTCGCCCCAGCTTCCCCCTCCCACCCCACGTCCTCAAGTCCATTCTCTATGTCTCCCTCTTCCAGGTCACTGCAAAGCACGGAGCCGATCTCCCTGTGCTATGCGGCTGCTTCCCACCAGCCAGCTATTTTACACTCGGTAATGTATGTATGACGATGCTACTCTCCCTTCGCCCCAGCTTCCCCCTCCCACCCCACGTCCTCAAGTCCATTCTCTATGTCTCCCTCTTTATTCCTGCCCTGCAACTAGGTTCATCAGTACCATTTTTTTTTAGATTCCATATATATGTGTTAGCATACGGTATTTGTTTTTCTCTTTCTGACTTACTTCACTCTGTATGCCTAAACTCTTTAGAACAAGCATTCTCTCGCCTGCCAGCAAAGAAGCCCTGGCAAATGTGTTTTGGAAATGTACTCTCTCACTTTACATTTTGGATCACTGTGCTGGGCGGGCAATTACCTCTCATCCCCCTTTCCAGATGGGACATCTGAGGTCTGAGAGATGAAGCCATTTGCCCAGTGGGGCATGGTTAGGAAGCAGTGGAAGAGTTTTATCCACTCCAGATATTTCTGCCTCATCTTGCTGACTGCATGGGCGTCAGAAGGTTGATATAGCAGTGAGGAAATCTGGCAAAAGCTTCTTAGTCAGGGGGTCACAGAGCAGGAGAAAGCATGGAATTTTGCCCCTAATTATGTCCTGTTTAACTTGGCCTTCCCTGTAGCCAACAAAGCTAAACTGTCAGCAGAGGTCTTGCCCTTGGGTAGCCATCAGGAGTTCTAACTTCTAATTTGGGCTGATCACTTTGGACAAGTTGTCCAGCCTCCCTATTCTCATCTTCCCATTTATAAGTCTGAGATAATAATAGCTTCCCGATGGCCTTTTTTTTTTGAACAGGGTTACATCATTTGTTCTCCTTAATTTGCTTTGTTTGGGTAGGCAGGAAATTATTTTCAGCCAGCAGCCAGTAATTACTAATCACACTGACAATCTGTAAAAAAAAAAAAAAAAAAAAGAACTGCCAAATGTATTTCAAGACTAGACTTCTATTTGCCAATGAAATATTCCCCTGGGAGTGGGTTTCAGCTGACGTTCAGCCACTACTTGGCTGCGATTGGACCAGAATAGAAAGAGCACTGGACTGTTAGGGAGCCCCAGTCGAGGGTGGGAGACCCTGGTGAAGTCATTTTACCCGAGTCTCCCATTGATTCTTCAACCATAAAATGAGGGAGCTGGACTAAAAGACCTTTAGGGTCCTCTTCAGCAGAGCTGCTCTGACTCCACCTATAATAATCATTTAATAAAAGTAGTTCTCAGTCACCCTGGTCGCTCCCAATCCGCACCCTTCCTAGTCACCCTCCAGACAGCTACCAGTGTAAATCTAATTGTGCCACCCGCTGTGTGAAACTCCTCTGATAGCAGAGGAAGGGACATGAAGATCATGGTGTGTCCATGCAAATGTATAATAAGCAGTCATTTAAAATAAAACATAAAGAGGAGCTTTCAATAACATGGGGAAATGAAGAGCTTAATTTAGGTGAGAAAGGCAGGATGCAAAATTATGCAATAATATGTCAATAATTAAAAATGCATAAGACAAAGATTAGAAGGAAACGTCACAAGATGTGAACAGTGGTTAATTGACTCAGCCGACTACGTAAGTGCCAGAGCTGGGACTCGAACCCAGGTGGCTAAGGGGAGAGTATGTGCACAAGTTGTTAGAGAAGTAGCATGAATAATAAACATCCAGTACTTTGAAGAATTCAAAGACAAAAGTATCGGAATTGTGACATGGACCGAGAGACCCTATTTAGAGAAATCCTCATGGTTATCTATCATGTACTCTACCATTTATTATAATCAAATAAAGTAAGTGAATGTATTTTTTCCAGATCATTCACTTTACTCCTTCCCTTCAGCAAAATTTGTTTACACATTAAGAAGCCATGTTTTGTTCATCCTTTAGACTCATCCTCTAAATATCTGTAGAAGCTAAGCAATAAATCTTTGGCAACTTAAGCAGTGAATCTTTTTATTTGTTCCATTAGATCGTCATTAGAGGTACTAGATTAAATAGCTAAATGACTTCATAATTCAGACAAAAATCCTGTCCTTTTTCTCTGGGCTGTATCACTGCCTTTGAAGTTACACTATTTAAAAAAAAATAGTTCATTTATCCTGGTCTTAGCAATTCAGGAACCCCAAGATGTTCCAGCATGCCAAACCTAACCACCTCCTCTCTCACTAATTACCCAGGGTTTTCTGGACATGGTCTTAATTGTCACACTCACTGACTGCAGACATGTGCCCCTAGCTGAGGCTCACTTCCTGAATAACAGGAGGTAATATAAACTAGATAAGTATAGCCCCAAGAGGTAGGTAAAAATCACTGGATGTATTATTTTCTTAAATAAAAGGGTCAGCTTTAAACAAACAAAAACTACCCTGTTTCTAAATGATGGGGTACCAGGCCACTGTCACTAGGAAAACAATTCCACCTAAATGATTGAGAAGGAACAATTCATTCATGTTAACCAGTATTCCATGAGGCAAATCTCTCAAGACAGAGAAAACATGTAAGACAAGACATCAGGCAGTATTTTCATGGAAACAGTGCTGTGCTTGGAATTGGGAGGCCATGATTCAAATCCCAAGTCCTTATATTTCCTCCATGGGTTCTTTTTGGTAGTTCCCAAGCATCCTTAATCTTCATTATTGCCATCCAAAAACACAGGGCTAAAAGATCTAGCACTCCAGAAAATAAGGGGAATATAAAATTAAACATAGACGGGAAAAAATCAACAGCTCTTCTTACACACACACACATATATATATATATTTCTTTTCAAATATAGGGCTAATGAGAGCACCATGTTACCTATCATTGTAGACTGTTAGTGCTGAGAGAGACCTCAGGGATCATGAGTCCAGAGGTTTTCAACCTGGAGCAATGCACCTCTAGGGGTTCCACAGACACACAGCCTTCAAATGTGAGATGGACATCTGCAGTCTTTGCCTTTCCAGTATGCATTGTCCCATCTCATGGAAACAATATCCTAACTTTGAGGGAGAAAACCACCCCGTTTCACTCTCCATGTGGTTCGAGTGGAGCCTGCCCTCGCCATGTTACAGTGACAGGCATGTGGCCAGTACAGCATCCATCCCTCTATCCACAGGGAAAACATCAGACCTGGGCTGGACTTTTGACAGAACCATAAGAAAAAGTTGTGCCCTTTATACTGGGGTTGCTCAACTGCTGGAATGTCAGCCTGAGTTGCTGATGGTCATATTTGCCATCACCTGGGGAGACCCTTCCTGAAAAGAAAGTCAACAACTCAAACAGCAGTGTCAAAAGCTAGAAAGAGATAGGTTCCTAATGGCATCCCTTGGGCTCCTGGATCCAGCCAAGCCTAAAGCTGAAGCTTCTCCAAAACTTTTGAGAACCATAGACCACGACATTGCCTTTTGGTATATACCAGTTTCAGGTGGGTCCCTGAAACCAAAAGAACCCTGACCAATACATGAGATTTCATGAATTCCTTGAAATAGTATGCAAACTTTCTGTAAATATGCAGAGGTATATTTTCCTAGAGAGAGGATCAGTATTCATGAGTTCCTGAACTAAAAAGATTAAAACTGACCATTCACATTTTACAGTTGAGAAAGCAGAGACCCAAGTCACGAGTAACTTGCTTCACATCACACAACAAGTTGGTGACAGAACATAGACCAGAATTCAGTTCTGCTGACTCATCATAACCCTACATCTCCTCCTTACCAGTGGAGCCCACCTCTGACCACTCAGACTAATTAGGGAGCTGATAACCGTCACCATGTGCAGGCTTTCCCCTAGACCAAGTGAGTCAGATCATCTGGGGAGGCAGATTTGAGCGGGTATTTTAAAAAATCTCCCCGGAAGATTCTAACGTTCACTAAGGATGAGAACTCCTGCCTTACAAAATGAAAACAATGACGCATACACAACCCGATTTGTCCAATATTCATTAATAAACTTAAATAAATACCTTACTAACATAAAATTAAACATCTTACTCTACTCATGCACTATGCTGGGTGTTAAGCTGCAAAATTGAAAAAGACATAGGTCTTGCCCTCAAAACCACTTCATCTCTCATGCAAAAGAAAGTAAAAGCCATCCATCAGGAAAAGGGGGTGGAGGGCTACTTTTCATCTGCAGCAGAATGGAATTCTTGGCAGCTCTGCCTTCAAGCTCTCGGCCACCTAACTCTTTCTTGGTCTCTCAAATTAAGTAAACAGTTCCTTTAGAAGATACAATCAAGTGTTTGCATCTGTTTGAAACAGTTTCATTTAGGCAATGTAAGGCATTTGAGTATATTTTTAAAAATTTCCTTTAAGGGTATTGTTTTTCTGTGATCGAAGTTAATTAAATTGCTATCAGCATAATATGCACTGTTATATCTATAAGATGTTTTATGTAAGCTTCAAGGTAACCAAAGCAAAAACCAGAAGATTTTCGTGTAGATTTACAAAATATAAAGACAAGAGAATGAAAGCCTACCACCACAGAAAATCATCAGTTCACAAAGGAAGGCAGCAAGAAAGGAAGAAATGAACAAGGGAACTACAAAATAGCCAGAAAACAATAAGACAGAGTTAGTAAGCCCTTACCTATGAATAATTACTCTAAATGTAAACAGATTGACTTTTCCAATCAAAAAAGACACAGAGGGCTTCCCTGGTGGCGCAGTGGTTGAGAGTCCGCCTGACGATGCAGGGGACGC
Source organism: Physeter macrocephalus (assembly GCF_002837175.3). Classification (NCBI taxonomy): domain Eukaryota; kingdom Metazoa; phylum Chordata; class Mammalia; order Artiodactyla; family Physeteridae; genus Physeter; species Physeter macrocephalus. The sequence goes on from NW_021147065.1 coordinate 22,422, forward strand.
GGGTTCGTGCCCCGGTCCGGGGGGATCCCGCATGCCGCGGAGCGGCAGGGCCCCTGAGCCATGGCCGCTGAGCCTGCGCGTCCGGAGCCTGTGCTCCGCAACGGGAGAGGCCGCAGCGGTGAGAGGCCCGCGTACCGCAAAAAAAAAAAAAAAAAAAAAGACACAGAGTCGATGGATGCATTTAAAAAAAAAAAACAAAAACAAACCACAAAAAACAGGACCTAGCTATATTCTGCCTACAAGAGATTTACTTCAGCTTTAAGGACACACATAGGTTCAAAGTGAAGGGATGGAAAATAATATTTTATGCAAGTTGAAGTCAAAAAAGAGCAGGGATAGCTATGCTTATAGCAGACAAAACAGACTTTAAGCCAAAAGCAGTAACAAGAGACAAGTTTATTACGTAACGATAAAGGAGTCAGTTCATCAAGAAGCTATATCAATCATAAATACATATGCAGTCAACATCAAAGCACCAAAACATATTAAGCAAACACTAACATATCTGAGATCTATACACTAAAAACTATAGGACTTTGATGAAAGAAATTGAAAAAGATACAAATAAATGGAATGTTACCCCCTATTTATAGATCAAATAGTTAATACTGTTAAAATACCCATGCTACCCAAAGCCACATATAGATTAATAGAACCCCTATGAAAATTCTAATGGCATTTTTCACAGAAGTAGAAAAAACAGTCCTAAAATTTGCATGGAACTATAAAAGAGCTTGACTAGCCAAAGCAATTCTGAGAAAGAAGAGCAAAGCTGGAGGCATCACACTTCCTGATTTCAAACTATACTGCAAAGCTATTGTAATCAAAATAGTATGGTACTGGCCTATCAACAGACACATAGCCCAATGGAACAGAATATAGAGCCTAGAATAAACCCTCACATACATGGTCAACTAATATTTGACAGACACACAGCCCAATGGAACAGAATATAGAGCCTAGAAGTAAACCCTCACATATATGGCCAACTAATATTTGACACTAGAGCCAAGGATACTCATTAGGAAAAGGACAGGCCCTTCAATAAATAGTGCTGAAAAAAAACTGGATAACCACATGCAGAATGAAATTGGACCTGCATCTTACACCACGTGCAAAAATTAACTCAAAAATGCTTAAAGACTAAGAACTCAAATAGTAAAATCCTAGGAAAAAAAAAAAGGAACAGGAAGAAGTTCCTTGACATTGGTCTTTTTTGGATATGATACCAAAAGCACAAGTAACAAAAGCAAAAATTAATAAGTGGGACTACATCAAACTGAAAAGCTAATTCACAGCACAAGAAACAATCAACATGGGCTTTCCTGGTGGTGCAGTGGTTAAGAATCTGCCCACCAGTGCAGGGGACATGGGTTCGAGCCCTGGTCTGGGAAGATCCCACATGCTGCAGAGCAACTAAGCCCGTGTGCCACAACTACTGAGCCTACGCTCTAGAGCCCACGAACCACAACTACTGAGCCTGTGTGCCACAACTACTGAAGCCCATGTGCCTAAAGCCCGTGATCTGCAACAAGAGAAGCCACCGCAATGAGAAGTCCATGCACCACAACGAAGAGTAGCCCCCGCTCACCACAACTAGAGAAAGCCCGCGTGCAGCAACAAAGACCCAATGCAGCCAAACATAAATAAATAAAAAATAATAATTAAAAAAAAACAATCAACAAAATGAAAAGATAACCTACAGAATGGTAGCAAATATTTGCAAACCTTATATCTCCTAAGCGGTTAATATCCAAAGCATATAAAGAGCTCATACAACTCAATAGTAAACAAAAAAATACGGTTAAGAAATGGGCAGAGGAACTGAACAGACATTTTTCCAAAGAAGACATAAAATGTCCAACAAGTACATGAAAAGGTGCTCATGTCACTAATCATCATGGAAATGCAAATCAAAACCACAATGAGATATCACCTCACACCCATTAGAATGGCTATTATCAAAAAGAAAAAAGGTAAATGTTGGTGAGGGTGGGGAGAAAAAGGAACCCTTGTTCACTGTTAATGGGAATATAAACTGGTATAGCCACTATGGAAAATGGTATGGAGGTTCCTCAAAAACTAAAAATAGCACTACCATATGATCCAGCAAGCCCACTTCTGGATGTATATCCATAGGAAGTGAAAACAGGTCCTTGAAGAGATATCCACATCCCTATGTTCACTGTAGCATTATTCACAATAGCCAAGATATGGAGACAACTTAAGCATCCATTGGTGGATGAACGGATCAAGAAGATGTGAGATATGTAACACATATATATATAGTTATAATTTTATATTTATTATATATAGTTATTTATAGTTATATATATTATATATATTTATACCTATTATATATACAGTTTTACACACACACACAAACACACATACAGTTGACCTTTGAATAACATGGGTTTGAACTATGCAAATCCACTTACACGCAGATTTTTGTTCAATAAATAGGTACAGTACTACACGATCCATGGTTGGTTGAATCTGTGGATGCAGAACCATGGATACAGAGGGCTGACTACGGGACTTGAGCAACCTCAGATTTGGTATACATGGGGGCTCCT
>NW_021147066.1:0-25000 GCF_002837175.3 Physeter macrocephalus
TCTCCCCTCGGGATTTGAGAGCCTGAGCCCAGCCCCTGCCGTGGGGAGAGGGCCGCCCCACAGGCTGCAGAGATGAACACTCTCTCCTCTCCCCAGGTCTGGTCTCTGATCCAGCTGGCACGCAGATACCTGCAGAAGGGCTACACCACGCTGCTGTCCCGCGAGGGCGACTTCTACTGCTCCTACTTCCTGTGGTTTGAGAACGAGATGGTGGGTGTGGCCAGTGCGGGGCAGGCCAGGGCGGTCCTGAAATGCTTTCTTTCCCTGTGACTCTTGGATCCCTTTCTTCTGGATTCTGTTCAGTCTGTGTCTCCAGCTCTTCTTGTCCCTGGTGGAGCTGACAGCTAAGCCCAGCTGGTTGGCACCCAGAACTCAGGTCCCATTTGCTCTCAGGCCCCTCCACCCCATTCTCTGAAAAACTCATGCCATTGATCAAGGCAGCATCCAGGTGACATGTGAACAGACGTGCGCCCCGCGCGAGCAAGGCTGCTCAGCCCGCGCTTCCTCAGTGGTGCTTCAGTGTTACCAGCTGCACTTACAGAGCCTGGCTCCCTGTTCCCGTTGTAGAGGCTGATAAACCAAAGCTCAGAGCAGTTAACCAACCTGCCCAGCGCAAAGCTAGCAGGAAGGCTAAGCTCTTGCGGCCAGCCATGTTGGCCAAACCTCACTGTTGCTGCAGTATGAGCACAGGTCACGGGAGTTTATTATCCGTGTCCTCCCCCCACATCGCTGTTGCTCTGCTTCAGTGTCTCGCTCTGTGTCTCCCCTCTTTCCTCTGCTTTCGTGTCCTTTTTCTTTTTGTTTCCTCCTCACTTGTCACCCTTGGCCATCATTCTAGCTCTCTGAGGGCCATTGCTTCTCCCTCCCACATGGCCTTGGTCCCCGTCCTGTCCTCTCCCCTGCTCGTGCCCTGCCCTCTCTGCCCCTGTCAGCGAGCCCTCCTTCCCCCCTTCCTGCATGGCGCAGTGCAGCCATCGGGGTCTCTCACTCTGTTCTCACGGCCTCACATCCGCACAGCCCCTGTGATGGTCCGGGCGGGTGTCACTGACCCCATTTTGCAGATGGAGACACTGACGCCCTGAGATCAGACACATGGCCAGGGCCACCGAGGTCCTAGGTGATGATGTCAGAACCCAGGCTCGGCTTTCCTGACCTGCAGGCTCCCATCTTTGCTCTGTGCCCGCCTCAGAAGCGCCCAGGATGTGGGCGTAACCATCACCTTAGCTTCTAGGCAGGGACAGGGCTCCGTGTGTGTGGTTAGCCCCACAGGGCCGTAGGCTGTGGTGCGGGGAGACCCAGGTGTGAAGTCTGGCTGCACCTGGGCCGCCACCAAGTCCTCCTCCTCCCCCGCGGGGCGGGCCCACGGGCCTGGTGAGCACATTGTCACAGGAGCCCCGTGAGGGCGCCTGGCACACAGTGGGAGCCCAACAGAGCTTGAGTCCCTTCCCTGCCGTGTCCTACCCTGGGAATAGCCATTGCTTTCAGAGAGAGACTTGGCCTTTGGCAACACTTTGTTCTTCATGACATGTCCCCGGGTCGTCCTCCCTCACGTGTGCCTGTCGCTGACCCAGGTCCACTGGTTGATGGGAATGAGAGCTACCAGGTGCCGGGCACGACGCTCGGAACTTTACATCCATGTCTAATGTTCTTTGGGAGTTTATTCTGATTCCCGCTTCACAGGTGAGAAGACAAAGTAAAAAGAGGCCAGTGCATTTTCCCAGCGCCAGGCTGAGCCCGGCCTCAGACCGAGTGAGTCTGACTCAAGTCCATGCTCTTTCCCCACACCCACCGCCTCCCCACTCAAGACGCCCTGCCTCCTTCCCCAGGGGTACAAACTCCAGATCATCGAGGTGCCTGTCCTGTCCGACGACTCGGCTCCCGTCGGCATGCTGGGAGGAGACTACTACAGGTAACGCCGATCCAGAGGGCCCTGGGCACAGAGGGGAACAGATGATGGGCGATCAGTGCCAGTCCCCACAGAGCGTGCAGCCCGTCCTTCAGGAACGTCCCCCTGAGCCTGTCCCCCCTTGTTAGAAGCTCCTCACAGCCAGGCATTCAGTGAGAGGAAGAGAGTGGGGCGCTTGTTGGGGTTCTTGCCCTTCTTCCTGCTGGCACATCAAGGCAGCATTTGCAGGCGTCTCTGCTGGGCTCCTGAAGACCTTCCCTGCCGGCTCTGTGTTCCCCGTAGATGGGGCCCTGCCATCTAGTGGACCCCATTCCAGGATCAGGAGCCCACAGGATTGGGCCGTGGCGGCCTGGGGCTGAGCCTTGTAAGGTTGGGTCAGCGAGGGGCAGGGAAGGCGTCTCTGGCCCGGTGCCGGGGCCTAGTGAGGTGACCTTGTACCTGTGCAGTGCCGGGAAGGCCCCTGGCCTGGCTCCCTCCTGAATCCTGTCCTCCTTCCCCCTCCCTCCCCCAGGAAGCTCCTGCGCTACTACAGCAAGGGCCACCCGGCTGAGGCTGTCAGGTGCCATGAGCTGCTGACCCTCCACCTGTCGGTCATCCCCACAGACGTGCTGGTGCAGCAGGCCGGCGAGCTGGCCCGGCGCCTGGGCGAGGCCTCCCGTGTCCCCCTGCTCTAGGCCAGGGTGGGCTGCCCCCGTGCATCTGCCCGTGCACCCCAGTTCTCCAGGCCCACCTGGCTTGCAGACATCCCCATGGTGAGAGCCTCCTCCTGTGCACGGCAGCCTCCTGAGGATGGCACAGTCCCCAGGGCGGCCCCAGAGTTTCTTAAAGAAACTCCACTTAGACCAGCCTCCACTCCGGGTAACGAGCAAACCGCCAAATCCTTCCCTCTGAAGGGAGAGGAGGGCCAGAGGATTTCTTTGGTCTTTTTAGAACAGCAGTGGCTGTGAGCTTAGACCCAGGGCAGCCCCTCTTTCAGAGCTGCCTCTCTGTTTACCCCTAGGAGACAGAGGAAGTCCCCACTGCCTGTGGGTGTCTGCTGTTCTCAGAATAGAGAAAGCTTCCCAGGAAGCCGTTTCCCTCCCCAGGTGAAAGGAGCTCTCCTGGCTGAGTTGAACTTCAGCTCTGCCACGCGCCCTCTGCGGCTCTGGGCAGGTTTCCCCCACCTCTCAGCCTGTCTCCCCACTTTCAGAGTGACGGCACCCGTCTCTCAGGATGGTCGTGGGGCTGCCGGCTGTGCGGCAGCCACTCAATAAATGCTGGTTATGGTTATTGTTACTGTTCAAGCCCCTGGCCCTTCTAGGTAGCCTCTTTGTGCCCTTCTTGGTTCTTGGCTCTTGCCCCAGCCTCGCCCCAGAGATTCGTGTCACTCGGTCCAATGGATCCCAGGCTTTAAGGTTTTTCAAAGCTTCTTTGGGGGTCCTGGTGTGCCCTGGATTGAGAGCACTGCCCCAGGGGTACAGCCCTTCCTTTAACCTGAAAGTCCCCCCCAAACGGACACAAGGACAAGAGGCCGTCAGAGCCCTGGGACTTGGGAGCATCCACTGCTCTGGGACCCAGAGGCCACAGCTGGGACAGAGGGAAGTGAGGAGGCAGAAGTACACAGCGCAGCGAGGCGGTGGGTTCACGTGTGACACCAGACAGCGGCCAGGCCTTCCGTACCTTCAGTCTTGAGCTGAAATTCATGAGAGCAGACCGATCTTTCCTGTTAAGTGAACAGCTTGCCGGGACGGAGGTACTGAAGGAGCTGGAACAACACTGCGGGCTAAAGTCCGCAGCAGGTGGCAGTGAGGGACAGAGTCACGAGGGGACTGGGACTGCCTTCCTCCTTAATATCATGGCTTTATGGACAGGAATTATGACATGATCGTGGAAAGTCCAGATCGTGGAAAGGAGCAGAAGGGGAAACTAAGTCTAGAAGCCACTGCTATTTAGGATCCTCACTCCTGCACCTAATATTTTCCCTTCACTTTCAGCAGCTGCATGATGTGACATGTCTAGTTTAACCAGTCCCCCTAGTTTTTCAATATTATGTAACACTGGAGGGAAGGTGCTGACTCGGATTTTAGCAGAGACACACACGGTGTAAACTTTATGTGGCGTGTGGAGGGGTGTCTGAGTCGAGAGTAGAAGTGTCCCCAGAAGTCCCTCTTACCCAGAAGCTACTTTCCATATACTCTCCTAATTTTGAGATGCACTTCTAATAACGGGTTTCTAGATATCAGAGCAATACAGAAACTCCCAGCCCCTAAGGTGCTTTTTCCTATACGGGGAATGTCCTAACCAATGGGCAGGGAGCAAAAGAGGCTCCTAATTCAGGACAGGCCAAAGGCGAGTAAGCACTAAGCCAAAGATATTTACAGATGAGGTCTCTAATCCTTGAGGATTCTTGGAAAATGGGAAAGGTACCAAAACACAGAAGAGAAATGTTCAGGCCTTCAAAAGAAAAAGGCGAACCCCCAAAATCACGAGGACTGAACTGGCCCCCAGACCTCTCCTGCTGTGCGGCAGCCTGAGAAGTGGATGGCGTTGAAGCAAGGGCGTGTGGCTCTCTGGGGGCCCCAGGGGCACATGCCCGCCCCCCCCCCGCAGCGTTGCTGAGGCCCTGGTGCCGGCAGTGCGGAAGGCGTGCCCCAGAGGCCTTCAGGCAGCAGGTCCCTGAGCCCGCTGTGGGCATAGAGCAGCGCCCCCACAGGCTGGAGGGACGGGAAGCTGGAACAGAGTCTGACCCAAGTCCCTCTCTTTACTTTACTTTACTCCCACCCCCAACTCATCCGGGACCTTTAGTTCCTTAACCAGAAGCGGGACAGCATGGGGGAGGAGACGGGCCTTTGGAACACTCATTTGCACGCTCACACACACGCACATTCTCCGAGCCTCAGTGCCCCTCGTCTGGGGCTTACACGGGCTGCACGACCGTGGTCAGCACAGGGCATGGCACACAGGAGCCCTAGAGAATTAGCAGCGCGGTGGTTACTCTCCGGAGGTCTGGAGGCGCGGGACTGGTTAACAGGCGACCTCCCACGACTCAGCCCACTGTGGATGGGGCCAGGCTGGGCTGTGGGCAGCTCAGCGTGCCCTGTTTAGTCATGGCCCGGGGCCAAGTACGGCAGCTGGGCTGCAGCTCCTCCTCTCTTCCTGCTTTCTCCCTGCTCCTCCCCCTGCCTGGAGAGGCACGAAAAGCTGCTTGCAAGCAAATTCTTGGCCTAGCCCAGGGCAGAAATGGCTGCATGTGGCCGAGGGCTCCGTTGGGCCGTGGGCGCCTCTCCCCGCCCTGCTTGGAGACGAGCTCACTCTGACACCCGGGGACGTCTGAAGCCGGAGTACGATGCAGTGGTAATAGGAGCAGGTAAAGTGGGCTGGGCCGGAGCCGAGGGGCTGAAGGGCAGCCCTGCTCAGAAGCCCCTTGCGTCCCTCTACTCTGGCACAAGCTGGCCTGAAGTTGGGATGAGAGCAGGTGCTGGTGTGGAAAGCCCACCTGTCGGCGAGCAGATGCCGGAGTTCTGGGGTTGGCTTTGCTGTCGACTCACTGTGTGGCGTGGGGCAGATTCTTGCCGTCTCCGGGCTTGAGTCTTCCCGTCTAGAATGACCAGGGAGGACTAGGTGAATTCAGGCGTTTCCACATATCTCCTGTGAAATTAGCTAGTTGCCACCATACTCTTGGAAAGCATATGGTACGTAAGGTTTGGAAGGAAAGAGCCTTGGGACGACAGAAGTGTGAAATCCAGCCGCCCCAAGTGCCTTGAGTTCTGGTCACCACCACCTGACCACTGAGACCCACCCCCCACCCGAGGACACTGCAGTTGCTCCATAAAGGGGAGTTAGGAAAAAATAGAAATGAGTCCCAGAGATTCTCCTGCCTATGCGCAGAGGGTGACAGCCCCTGTTGCCTTGCCTGCCTGGGCATGTGGGAGACCTGCTGCAGTGACCCTGCTATGCTTTGCTGAGCCCCAGGCTGCAGGGCACCTGATTCCACCGCAAGTGTGTGAAGCTGCGGGACAAGACCAGGCTGCCTTTCCTCGAGGCCTTCCCCTCACACACAGAGCCCCAAATTTCAGCTTCTGACATTATTTCCAACTGGGTTTATACAGAGCGACCATGACAGGCCTGGAAGGACATGCTCATCACACAGCTTTAAAGCTGTGTCCCTGTTTGGGCATTTCTTCATTTTTACCCCTACGAAGAGCAGTCGTGTGCTGGCAAATGTTTACCAGTCACCTCTCCAGGGAAAATGTGTGCATATATATCCATACGTAAGTTTATTATAAATACGGAAGTAAAAGAGTGTAGCACACAGTTTTGCAGATAAAAAATACAATACTCTAAATTCCAGGTAGCCAATCCGTTCTTACCAAGTACCTGTGACTTCTGCCAAACTCAGTAAGCAATCTGTGGTTGCAATTTGACAAATGAAAATAGTTCTGAAAGGAATGTTGTTTGATATTTTTATTTACTTTAAACAGCAGAAAAAAAGTGAAACAAAGGTTTATGTCTGAACTTCACTCCTTCCTCAACCACGGGAATGACTTTGCTCAATCAGATAATGTTTTTCGAACACTGGAAGAACAGTTCCTCAATTTTTTGCACCATTTCACAATGTAACAGGTACAGACACAACTGCCGTTAAGTTTAATCTACATTATTAGCAGGTTCTCCATCGCTTTCTTAAGTCTAACAACCAAAAACATAATAACTCAAGCCCTGGTGTGTAATGTTTGCAGATTTCCATAGTTTGAATACTCCCACTGTGGCCTTTTTCAAAGTTACCAATATGATGTCACCAAAGGTGAATTTGGGAGAGAAATGCAGCCAGGGATCATCATGTAGCATGGCCCCTCTATGGGTCTATAGAGGTAAATAACCGTGAAAGCATAGCCAACCGTTAAAGCAAAGTAAAACAATTAGGAAGTGACAAGCTTTGAGTATTTATTACCTTTGTTTTTAATGTAATTATTTCATTGTAAGTTGATGCAATTTAATTTTTTACGGGGGGCTGCGTTTGACAACTATCTCACCAACTTCCAGGGCTGGGGGACTCCTGCTCCAGCCCCCACTGACTGGGCTCAGGAAACGGAAGTGCCTCCCACCTTTCCTGCCCCTGGTGACAGCCCAGCCCTGCTGTCTCTTGGCAGAGAGGGTTGATCATAGGTCCCCAGATACCTGGGTGAATTGCCACAAGTGTGTGAGTCTCAGGCCTGAGTTTTTCTTTGGCATTGCTTCTCTAATTGCTGGTTTGAAGGCATTTCCAGCCTGAGTGAGGAACACAGTGGCATCTTCTAAGATAAAGGTTATCTCTGCTCCCTGAGGTCACACTGGGAGCCTGGGGGCCACCTTAAAGAGGACCCTGATTTAGTCATTTGACTAACTTTGCCTAAGAATGACCCAAGGAACTTGTTAAAATTCAGTTCCTGGGTCCCCTACCTGGTGATTAGGATTCTGAGGAACCAACACTTGGAATGGATGTGATGGAGGCATCTGCAGCCCACACATTCAAGAACCCACGTTCAGAGCAGCTTCTCTCCAGAGCTCCCCCGTTCCTGCTGCATAAGGAACCCTGCAATCTGGCCTGGAGATAAGCCGAGCCCGAGCCCACAGCTTAAAGGACTCCTTCAAGGGGAAAGGAGAGGTCACCAGAAGCTGCAGGAAGGCTCAGCCAGGACTGGGGGTGGGGGAGTGGGGGATCGCAGAGGAACTTGGGCTGTTGGATCTTCAACCTTTGCCCTTTGAGGTCTGTTTGTGCATTTGTGGGCTTACATGTGATGATTGAACTAGACCTTGTTGCCTGGAAGCCTTTATTAGTTTTCCAAGATTTATGATCAGCACTGATTAAAAGGCAGCTCCCTTTTATTGTCTGCTAAGGGACAGGTGCTTTACGTGCATTACTGGTTGTCCTCCCTTCAACGCTGCAGGTCTGTCAGGCCTTGTGTTTTTAGACGTGAGGGAGACAGCAGAAGCCAGAATGAGCCCAGGACAGTCTGCCTTTAATTTGTCGTATGTATTTGAGAGCAGGGCTTTCCAAATTTCAGGTTGCAATCCATCCATTCATGATTCCCTTCCATCATATTTTTGAAACTTTCTTAAGAAAATTATCAAAAACATATTAAAAAAGTACTATATCAATCAGCATTTTAAATGAAATATAATCAAGTAGATCATTGCATGCTTATCACATGATGATTTAATATTAGTTCCTGAAACTTTTGTTTCTGTGAAATACATTTATTTGGTGGCGGGGGGGGGTGTCAGGTCACAGAGTAAAATGCATTTCTTCCTCAGATCATGGTCAAAGAGGTTTAAAAAACTCCGTTTCATAGATTCCTTTAATGGATGATAAATTGGCTCAGTGACCTCGAAAATTCTGGGAGGTCTCTATGTGGAAAATGTAAAACAAAACTAGCTCAGCCATGAGAAATCCATCATGTTGGTCATTGCTGCCTCCTCTTTGTGGATGTTTGTCAGTTTAATGGCTGAGCCTTTTATTAGAGTCAACGCTGGGTTCAGGTTGGCGCTCAGAGAACATAGTTATCTTCTGGCATTTTTGAAGACTCAGAGTGACTTTCCACCACCAAAGAGAAGCATGTGCCATGTGTCCCAGGGGAGGCCTGGCCCCCCTCCCTGAAAGCAACCAGGGCCTGTTCTCTGCCCATCGAGGACTTCTCCAGCTGCTGCATTTTATTCTGAGACTAAGGAAAGGGGAGGCCCCAACCCCAGGGCCCCGTGTGCTCGGCCTGTGGGTCTGAGACCACCTGCATCAGAATGACCAGGGAGCTTCTGTGAAGTGCATCCTGGTCCACGCCCCCAACCTGCTGAGTAGATTCTGGGGAGGCGTTGGGGAATCGGTGTTTACCCGAGCTCTCATGTGTTCCTGAAGCTTCTCAGAGCTGGAGAGGCACTTGCTAGCAGTGGGCTTGGTGTGTGGAACATGGGATCCCAAGCCAAGTTTCAGGGCTCCTACCCCAGGGGCAGCCTGCCTAAAATTTTTGGAAAGAAGCTTTATAATAGACAAATCTGCCCAGTCAGCTGGCACCCCTGAAGCACGCTGAGCTACTGTAGCGCACGTCGAAGCCGTATGTGTTTCATTCATTTTGAGCTGATCCTGTTTTGTTTGGGGAACACTGGGAATTGACAAAGACGCCCCTTCTGGGGCACAACAAGCCATGTGTGGCAGCAACTGTCCACAGGACCGGCACTCCCCCGGATGGCTGGTGATTCCATGCCAGCCGGGGACGTGCGGCATCATCGTACAGCCTCGCCTCCCTCTCTCCCCTGCTAAGTCAACTGTCACGCTCCCTCTGACAGAGTCACCCGCTCATCCCCAAGTGCCAGAAGCCCAGCAGTGCGAGCCTTCGTGGGATGGTTTTCATCTAATGACTGTGGATTTCTCCTTGTCCCCACTCCAGCGTGAGCCACTGGCCAAGCCAGGGTTACAGGACTTTTTTCAGCCCAGGGCAAGAACCAGGGTTTTCTGACTCCCCAGAGACTGGTGTCTTACAGCATTGAGCTAGATGCTGTTCCAACATCGAGGTACAGGTGAGGGGGTCCCCCAAGTTCTGCTACCTCTCCAGGATCTCCATGGGCATGGGGACAGGGGTGGGTGGCCACACTCCTCGAGGAATGTGTCTGTCTGCCTGCTGACCACTGTCGCCTTCCTGCCCCCTCCTCCTTCTCGTTGCAGGACACAACGGGCTGGTGGCTGTGAGTCCCTCCCACTCGGCCCCACTTCATTGGTCCCTGGGTGTGTGGCCCTCGGCAGGAGTGTAAGGAAGCCAGCAGGATGAAGGCCGAGGGGGAGAAGGAAAGGCCGGCTAGTCCTCGCGCCCTGGTGCTGATCAGCGGCTGGCTCGAATGGACATCTGCAGTTGCTAAGGAGGATATCAGGGGCTCCCTTGTTCTCCTCTCCTTAATGCGCATAGGTTTCCCCCATGACCTTTCAAAAGCGAGGTGATAAGTAGCTGGGAAAGTGTGTAATGGGCATAGCCCGGGAGGCAGGTTGGAGCTTGCGGGGTCAGGTAACTGGGGCTGGGGGGCCTTTGACTCCAGATGGTGGGCTGTCCTTGTGTACAGACCCCATGTTCCCCAGCTAGGTTTAGGCCGGGTACCAACCAGGGGAACACAGCAGCTATACACGGTCCAAAGTGTGCCCTGGAGACGGCGAGGAAGCCGACCTAGCAGAGGAAGCAGGGCCCTGCCCCAGCACAGGTGGCTTCTGGGTCCCAAGCTGAGCCAGGCCAGGGTTACCCTAAGGCTGTGCTTCTCAGACCGGAGTCCATGTACCCCTAGGAGGCCACAGTGTGTGCTAGAGGGGTTCAGGCCACAAGCCCAGCATGGAGCATCTTCCTGCAGCAGCGGCTGCTCTAGAGCATCAATGCAGGGGGCTCAGCAACGTGGAGAGCCAGGAGACCTGTGTTAAATCTTAAGACTTTCCCTGACATAGCAGTTTTACTTGAACATTTCACAGGGGACGTTATTTAACTCAACCGATCGGTAATTTAGAACATTGATTTTGTATTAATACCAACGTGGGTTTGTCCCCAGCTCTGCCACTTTCCATTTGCGAAGGTTAGGGCGAATCAGTTTATCTCTCTGAGCCATGGTAAAATGAGAATTAAAATGCCCACCCTCACCGAATTGAGGTGAAGGGAACAGATGGTGTGCCCCAAAGACCCGGCTCATAAAGCCTTACACAAATGGTGAGTATGGGGACACCGTGGGGCGTCCCAGGGTAAGAGGTGTAGGAGGAACTTACTCTAGGACATGCACTTCGCTTGGCTGATTTGGGGAGAGCCTAAGGCAGTAGGGGTTGGCTCTAGATTGGATACTGTCCGAGTGGGGGCAGCCCTGTGAGCAGGCATCTCAGTAACCGTGTGTGCGGGGAGGGGAGACTAGGGTGAGGAGAGCAGTCACTGTGCACACGTAGCATCACTCATCTCGGCCGAGAGAGGGGGCATTTGGTATTTTGTGGTGGCCCAGTAGACCCTGTCTCGTTTGTGCTTAGACACAATTGTGAAGTGGGCTTGCTCTGTCCCATTTGTCGTGGTCTAGATTATCCCTGTCTGCGGTCATCATTGTGAGATTGTTCACGTCTAATGGGAGAAACAGGGCTTACCTCTGAGGGCCAGGCCACCTTCTGAATGTCATGTTGGGCTGCTCTTTTCTCCTTTCTCGTTAGGATGTGTCAGGAGTGTAGATTCTGGGTCCAGACCACCTGGGTTCAGTTCCTGACACCTCTACTCATCAGTTCTGTGATCCTGAGCTATTAGCCTCACTGAGCCTCGGTTTCCTCCTCCGTGAAATGGGGAGAATCACGGTGCCTACCTCTAGGGCGGATTATATGAGATGATGCTCGCACGGTGTCTGGCACATTGTAGTCGCCGAGCAAACTTTTTAAAAAGTCTGCCTTCAGAGCTACGCCATCCCTGTTGTCACCTTGGGGGTGGTAGCTGTAGTGGCGTGAAGACCAGCATTTTAGGTCTGTAGACTCAGGACTAGTTCGGTTCAACAAAGATTTATTGATTTTCCACTAAGTGCTAGAGAAAAGTTAATCCCCCCCATCATTTGTTTCCCAAAATAAGGCTGTGCTATAATCATGGCTTCATTGATTGAACACGTCCCATGTGCCAGGGACTCCGTGTAAGCCCCTTCTAGGGACCAGCTCAGAGCATTCTCACAGCGACCCCATGAAGCAGTCAGAGTGGGTGTTATTATCATCAGCCCCATTTTTGCACATGAGGAGACTGAGGCTGGATGGATTAGGTACTGAGGCCGCCCCAGCAGAAAAGAGAAAGGAGAGTGGAACCTGGGCGGTCTGGCTCAGCGCTCACAAGGCAAGCTCACCGTGCTCCCTGCCTCAGACCAGTGAGGAGGGCGAGGCTTGCCACCCCACCTCCCCAGGAGATGGGCAGGAGTTCGCAGAGGCACCGGACCTTGCAGGAGGGAAGGTCATCTCGGGCTGGGAAGTGGAGGGGCAGGAACAATCATGTCAGGTCTTAGAGAACATCTGGGGGGGCGGAAATTATGGGTGGCGGGGGAAGGGCATCTCAGAGGCAGGAACAGCTTGAGCCAGCCCTGTGGTGAGGACCCTGAGAGTGCAGGTCAGCCCCCAGGGGTAAAGGGAGGACCCTGTGTGCCCCGCCCCAGGCAGCATACCTGCAGAGACTGGGGGTGAACACGGCAGTCTTCGAGAGACGCCACGTGATCGGGGGTGCAGCTGTCACAGAGGAAATAATCCCAGGTGAGCCAAAGAGGTGGGTGAGGGGCGTGGGGGGTGACCACTGGTGACCCCCGGTTACTGTCTTCATCCGATTCATTTTCAGGGTTTAAGTTCTCCCGAGCAGCCTACCTCCTCAGCCTGCTACGACCGCAGATTTACACTGAACTGGAGCTGAAGGTAGAGCGTGTGTGTGTGTGTGTGTGTGTGTGTGTGTGTGTGTGTGTGTGTGTGTGTGTGTGTGTCCACCTGCTCCATGGCTTGGGGGCTGGGGAAGTGGGCAGTTGCTGTTCTTCCCTCCGAGGGTGTGTCTATCTCCCATGGTCTCCGTAGTGCCTGCCCACAAATGGGCTTTGTCTGGCCCACCCAGTGTCTTAAAGATCCGGAAATTTCATACACAAATCAAACCTCTCGTAGAACAAGCCTTGTCAACATCAGGCCCATGTTCCTACATGCTGTACCGGCTGGCCCTTTCGGTCCCAGCTCTGCTTTGTCACATCACTTCCCGGGGTCTGTCCAGCCCCCATGGGAAACCTGCTAGGACCCTTGGGCATCTGAGTTTGCGAAGCTGCCTTAGGACCTGAGCTGATTTCTGCCCTCATTACACATGAGAGCCTGTCGCAGCTTGAGCAGGAAGTCGGACTCGGGGACTTTCACCTCTTTGGGCTCCTGGGCCATTTTGAGGGCATCCTGAGAACTCAGTCTGCCTCTGTCGACTCCTCTTAGCCTCAATTTGGTCCACATTCTTGCCCCCCACCCTTTCAGATTCCTTCACCCTCTCACTGCCTCTTTGACAAACTTGGTTATGCATTCCGGGAGCCCACTTAGCTTACCTGCTTGGTGCCTCTGTCACCCACCACTTGGAGAAAAGATCCCCTGTGCCATCTGTATATGACGCTGACGGCACTTCAGCACCAACTTTGCCCTAAATTTTAAATTAATAAGACATTAATCCACTGCCACCCATTAAAGAAATTATTCTTTGAGCCCCTAAGAGAGACACAGAGAGAGACCACACACCTGTCACCAGCCAAGACTGGATGAAAGCCTGCCAAGGCCTGGGAATGGGTCTGTGGACTTCAGTGCAAACCAGACGATAGCTGAAGGCAATTTTCAGACACACCAATTATGCAGAGTGTGCGGGGAGGAGTGGGGGTAGACCCTCCTTTTGAAAAATCTAACTTATGAAAGCTGAGGATCACAGAAGAGAAATTTTCACATAATTATTGTCTTTATTTTTTAAGAAAAGTTACTGATTTGAAAATGGTATTCTCATAGGGTTCCTTTAATTAGCAGCTCCCAAGTGAATTGAGTATATCCTTTGACCTCTGATCTTGGGCTGCATTAATAGGAGAACGGTGCTCAGATCAAGGGGGGAAGCAGTCCTGCTGCACGATGCACAGAACTGATCCCATCCGGAGTGCGGGGTACCTTATTTCAACGGGACGTTGACAACTCAGAAGATACCTGTAGGAGGGCAGCTGTTCCTCTTTCTAAGAATATTCCGTTTCCAAAACAATAATAAAGAGCATTTATTTTACCAGTGTCACATCTTGGGCTACGAGCTTTCATGCTCTGTCAATTGGTCCTCGTCTGTGAGACAAGAGCAGGTAGTGTCCCCATTTTATGATGAGGAAACCGAGATTCAGGGGGGTTAAGTTCACACACTAGGAAGCGACCAAGAACTTGAGCCGGGTCTAACTGACTCCTCCTCCTTGTTCTGTGAGGTGCCGCCGCCGTGGGCACCTCGATAGCCACCCGGCTCAGCCTCGTGCACCTCCAGGCACTTTGCCGATGACAGTGGACCAGGTCACAGACATAAGCTCTTCCAGCAGCTGCGGCCTCGGTGGAGCACGGGACTGAGATCGCAGACTCTGGAACCTAACTGGTCGGTTTTGAATCCCTGCTCTGCTGTCACCAGATGTATGACTTAGCCTGGTGGTGCCTCATCTTCCGCAGCTGTAAGATGGAGATGTAATAGTACCTGCCTCATAAGGCTATTGTAGTGGTTGGTGTTTGCTAATCATTGATACAGTGCCTGGGGCATGGTCAGTGCGTGACAACTGTCAGCTAGTATTATTGGGTTGGCCAAAAAGTTCATTCGATTTTTCCGTAAGATGTTACGGAAAAATCCGAGCGGACTTTTTGGCCAACCCAATATTATGCCCATATGTCAATTGAGAAAACTGAGGCTCCAGAAGGACCTGTGGCCTGCTACTTCCTCTCAGACCTTCCCACTGTGGGCCTGTACCCGATTAGACTGAGCTCTACTTGAGCCAGAGGATGACTCCGCCAACCTGCTTGGGGCCTCACTGGGCCTGTTTTCCAAGTCTCAGTTTCCCCAGCTGTCGATGAGATCATCTCCCAGTTCTATCCACCTGGATAGTAAGCTTGCTTTTTACAGTGGCCCCACAGTGAGTCGTGGGATCCAGACAAGGAGGGCAGAGCTTTTGCCCTGGGTGTATGTGGTGGAGGGGAGGGGGTGTCTTTCATCCTGTATCAGCCAGCAGCTGCCTTCCCCAACTCTCCCTGGACCAGCCTTGACCTCATTCAAGTGGCACCCCTTGTCCTCCCTCCCACCCTGCACTCACCTTCTGGCTCCCAACCCCATCCCTTTGCTCCTGCTTTCCTCGGAAATCTCTCTAAGGCAGGGCTCTCAAATTTTCAGGTCCCTCAGAACAATCTGGGCAACTGGTGGGAAAGTGGTTCTTGCTCAGAGGAACTAAGGGTGATTCTGTGGGACTGTGGCGGGCCCAGGAGCCAATGATTCTGAAGCAGGAGGACCCCAGAGCACAACTCGGAGAACCACACCACTTAAATCTCCCATTTCTCTGATCCCTAATACACGGTTTGTCCCTTCCCAGCAATTTCCAGCCAGGACGGCTGTACATGCTGAGAAATCCCATGGGTAAATCAGAAGCGTTTTGTTTTTTACAAGAGTGAAACTGTGTGATCTGAGCAAATCTAACTGGGGTAATCTAACGATGGTTTAACAGCCTCTTCTTAGTCTGACACCATATCATCAAAACCATCAAGAATAACAACGGCTCCCTTTATGAGAGAAAGTCCTGGAATCAGGTAAATAAATCAATCCTGTTCAATTATTGAGACTTGAAACAACCCTTGGGATCCTCTTGGGTCCCTTTTTCGGTGAGGGGAGGTTATTGATTCATTCATTCAGCAAATGCTTCTGAGCACCTGCCCTGTGCCAGGCCCTGGGGGAGGCATGTGGGGAGACAGCGGCGAGGGAAGGGGGCAAGGCTTCTGCTCTTAGTGAGAGGACTTCAGGGAGAGGTAAGTGCCACCTAAAGAAAGGAAAATAAGGCAATGTGGCAGTGAGGAGCTGGAGGTCCAGCCTGGACTGGTGACCAGGAAAACCTCCCTGAAGGGGTGACGTTTGAGCTAGCATTCGAATGCCAAGAAGTCACCAGCCCTGTGGACGTCTGAGCAGAAAGCATTGCAGTCAGAGGGAAGTGAAGGTGGACAGGCCCAGGGGGAAGGAAGGTCATGTGGCCGGAGCAGACAGTGCCCGGCGGAGAGGCAGCAGATGGCGTGAGAGAGGGGCAGGGGCCAGAGGAGACGGCCTCGCGCGCTGTAAGCAAGGGCCTGTGCTTTATCCTGAGCGCAGGGGGCAGACAGCAGAGGTGTTAAATCGAGAAGTGGAGTGATGGGATTTGTGACTTTGTGAAAGGTCATACCACCTGCTGGATGGTGTGGATTGTGGTGGAAGCAGCCGTGGTCGCAGGGTGGTGGCTCAGGCTGAGTCAGGGCGGGGACATGTGGACCAGGTCTTGAGGCTGAGCTGTGAGACTTGGTGATGGATGGGATGCCAAGGGTGGGGGACACAGAGGAACTAGGGACGCTACCTGGGTGGGAAAGAGTTCACTGTATCAAGAGGAACCAGGCTGGAAGTTCCTCCAGTTTGGAATCAAAGGCATTCCCCATCTTAGTGTTAGAAAGGATCCTGCGGATCTCCCAGCCTGCCCCTACCAATGCTCAGACTCACCTCCATAGAATGCTCAACCGTGGAGATCCTGCCATCTGGAACACCTGTGGTGTGGGGAAACTTCTGCTGTAATTATTGGAAAGATCTCTTTTGGTTTCCTCATGTTTTCCTAAAACTTCTGCTCACAGATCTCATTTCGGGGGCAGGGGATGGGGGTGGGGAACTTGCTATTCAGGTGACATTTGAGCAAAGACCTCAAAGAGGTGAGGGAGCAGACCAAGTATCTGGGGAAAGAAGTCTCTAAACGCCAAATACGTCAAGTTGCACACATTAAATACATACAGCTCTTTGTATGTCAATTATACCTCAATAAAGTGGTTTAAGAAAAAAGAAGTCTCTAGCGGGAGCAGTAAGTCTTATTTGTGGAGGTAGCACAGGCCCTTTTTGTTTTATCTCCACCTTCTTTGAAGAAGTAAATGTACTCTTGGAAAGTTCTGTGTGCTAGTCAAATATTTGTAAATCAAATCATATTTTCAATGCATCAAGGGAACTTGCATTTAAAGTGACCCTGCAGTAAACGAGTCTGCAAAGTAAATAAGTTGTTTCTGATGTGAATGATTTATCCACCTTGTAAATATGGATTTTCACATAACCGTGGCTTTATTGTGTGTTTCTCAGTTTTAATTATTATTTCTCAAATGGGGGCATTTAAAGACTAAGACTGAGAGCCAGGGCTTTGGAGTCACAGGGGTGTGGTTTCGAAACCAGGATCCACCTCCCCATGTGACCTTGGGCAAGTTATTTCACTTCTCTGAGCCTCTGCTGTTGCATTTGTACAATGAGGATGATATATGTACAGGGCTGTTGTGATGTAACCATTCTAAACCCTAGTACGGTTCCTGGCACTGGGTAGCGTGGCATGGTATGGTATGGTCTGCCATAGGGTGCCTGGGCAAGAGGGCTTTTTATACACTTATATCAAAAATAGGAACCAGGACCACAGGCCTTGGGAACCTGCATGCAGGTACCTAAGTGGTCACACAAACGCAACCAGAGAAGGGTCATGGGCAGATCCCTTCAAATATTACCTGTGCTGTCTGTGTTCTGCAGAAACACGGGCTGAGGCTTCATCTTCGAAACCCCCACTCATTCACACCTATGCTGGAAGAGGGCACAGCGGGCAAGGTGCCCAGGTCCCTTCTGCTGGGCACAGACATGGCAGAAAACCAGAAGCAGATCACCCAGTTCTCACGGAAGGATGCCCAGGTAGGGAAGGTGACCAGAGACTGATCTCCTCCATCTCAGCCTGGTGGCCGCTCTTGAAAAAAAATGGGTTTGGTTGGAGTTGTCCTAGGGCGGGTTGTCAAAGGCCACAAGGGTGTGGACAGGCCACTTCATCCGCCCTAGGAGGGCTCCAGTCTGTGCCAGCACTGCAAAGAGAAGGGGTGGCGGACAGTTGGTTAAGACCAGTGAGCACTGGAGACCCTCAAACCTGTGTGTGTTCAGCATGAGACCACTGTTCAGGTGGCCTCCACCTGAATTTCAAAAGGGAGTCCACTGATATGTCCTTATGCTCTATGTGCTTTCTACCTCTCCTGCTTTCAGACAGAATTCCAGGTGGTCATCAATATTAAAGCACATGAAGGCCAAAAAGAAGAAGGGGAGATCAGAGACAGTTAAGGATAGAATACACTGGATCAGGAATTTAGGATAAGAGCATCGTAATAAATATTCATTTATTTTGGCATCATCCCCTGGCAGCCCAAGGCAAGAATGTGTCCATGATGGCGAGCAGGTCTGGTGAAAGGGAGTACACACATCTGATGGAGAAGGCACATTTCTTTTCCTAGGATTGCACTGTGAGGAGTTTGCTGGGTAGCTTTGTCTGGATGAGTCGTTGAATGTAACGGGCCCGGTGTGATTGGTTTTACAGATATAAAGAGATTCTTTGAATGCCCATTTTTTGTACCAAGCCTAGATACAAGCTGAAGGCATAGCATTAACTCATATCTTGGTGGAAACATTTTTATCAGAAGAACCTGGGTTAACCAGACCATGTGTGTTGCTTTTCGTTGTGTTAATCTAGTATTGGGTAAAACCAAGAAAACCACAGACACAGCATCTCTCTTCAGCCAGTGGTTTCCAAACACTGGCTGATGATCAAGTCAACCGAAAAAAAGGGCTTTTCAAGTGATTCTTTTGTGCAGTGAGTTGGGGGTCCACTGCCTACACCCTCTCCTCCAAGTCCTGCTTGTCTCAGATGCACTAGAGAGGATTCAGGGCAAGGCCAGGTCCCTGGGCCTATAGAGCAGTGGCCTCGGCCATGTGTGGCCGTGGCCCTGTGTGCTGGTGACCACGGGAGCAGGAGGCAGAGGTCACATCCCACTGTGGAAAGTAAGGAGCTGAATTCTGGTTTTGTCTTTGCACGTTGTCACATTAAAGACCTGCTGCAGAGAAAGCTGTTTACCTTCATTTTAATCAAGATTCTCCAATGTACTTCAACACAGAGCTTTTCTTTATGTAACAGTTGTTAAAGTTCCATGGGTATATCCATGCGTCTAGATGAACCAAAAATTAAAAGCTCTCGGCTGAGAATTAAGACAGGGCCTCGGGTAGCACGGGTGTCCACCCTTGCTCCTGTCACCCATCCAGGGAAGGGGGTGTGGGGGTCATAACCAGGCTGTCGAAATGGATTCTGTTGCGGGAGGTTGCGGGGTGAAGGGATGCAAGTTTCTGTCCCTGCTGATGACAAGAGGATGCAGGAGATTTGCAGCCTGGGAAGGAACAGTCAGCATGCTGGAATGCAGGCAGAGAGGTCTCACTTTTATCAGTAAGATAGAGAAAGACAGGACAGAGAGGAGAAACTTTTAAGTGGTTTTTGGTTTATCACAGAGACCACTTCCTAGGATACTTGAGGTTTCCGTGGCTGACGACTGGTCTTGGCCCGCATCAACCCCCTTGTCCCTGCCACTACATGGTGGCCCTCCTACTACCCAGGCTCTCTCTGACCTCCCCTAGTGTTGACATCAGCACACAGACCTAGAACTGGGAATAACTCAGCACAGCCAGGCTGAGCCACACTGGGCATGAGGGCTGAGGAATCAAGGCTCAGCTGGGGGGCAGCAGGCCACATGGGGCAGCTGGAGGGCCAAGCATGGGGACAGTGTCTTTGTGGGATTCTAGGCAATGGGGCCTTGACTCGGAGCTCTGTTCCAGGCCTTTCCCAAATATGAGGCCTTCATGAATCGCTTGGCGTTAGCCATTGACCCTCTGCTGGACGCAGCCCCGGTGGACATGGAGGCCTTCCAGCGGGGCTCCCTGCTGCAGAGGCTCAAGTCGCTCTCCACCCTCAAGCCCCTGTTGCAGGCGGGTAAGTCCAAGGGCAGGAATCTGGGCATGATGAGCACCTTCATGTGATTGAGCCCATTTTCTCAATTGGACATAAGCCTGAACCTCCAAGGCAGCCTGTCAACTGCCATCGATTAATAGGGGCCACCTGGAGCACTTTAAGTGACAAAGTTTTAGGATGGCGTGCTCTAAAAATAGAGCCTGAGCCAAAGGCTTATGTGCAAGTAGTTCATTTTGAAGGGGGATCCCAGGGAAAGGAGGAGAAACGGGAAAGAGGGAGAGTCGATACCAGGGTGCATTACTGAGCTGGCCACCACTGTGGCTGATGAGGTCCTTCCCTCTGAGAAGCCTTAGGAAATGCACATGAGGAGATGCCCAAGAGAAGAAAGGGGAAACATTTACCCATTGGGTTCTGTCCCCCAGTGGTCAGAGGTTGCCCCCTGGGGTATTAACTCCCACATGAGGCATTAACTTCTGGGTTGTGCATCCATGGGTGCCAAGTGGGTTCCCGTGGGTGTCCTGTCGTGGTGCCAGAGAAGCCCCAGGGAAGAAATGAAGAGGCACATCTTCAGGTCTGAGGTGGGATGCTGTCAGGTTGCACTGTGTGAAGCTGACCAGAGCCTGCACGGAGCTCGTCACCATAGGCATGGCTGGAATAAGAGATGGGGCCAAGAGAGTTTGAAGAGATACCCCCATACAAGAAGGATGCTAGATTATTGGGCTCAGCAAGGAAAAAATCTGTGATGAATTAGCGATGTCTGCCGTGGGTATGAGAATGGAAGTTTCACCAAGCCTGCTATTATTTTCTACCACTCCTCTAGGGTACAAAAACCAGTTTAGCTTCTATATTCTGGAAAAATACTGCATCAGTTAGCTGTGGTCACAAAATTGCTGCATAACAGACTACAAAATTCCAGTGGCATATAAAAATAAACATTTATTTCTCAAGTGTCTGCATGGTTCAGCTGATCCCAGCTGGGCTGAGCTGATCTTGTCTGGTCTCATGCATGTGTCTGTGGCTGGGGCAGCTCTGCTCCAGGTGCCTCTAATCCTCTTCTTGGAAGCCACAGGTTAGTCCAGGCGTGGCCTTCTTATGTCAATGACAGAAGCACAGAGGGCAAGCCCCAATGTGCAGGCCAGTTTCAAGCCTCTGACTGCATCACATCAGTAAACATTCCACTGGCCAAGCAAATCATTTGAGCCCAGAATCAAGGGGCAGGGCGGTCAACTCAGCTAGGGAGGGAAGCAGTGCAGAGTTACATGGCAAAGTGTGTGGACACGGGGAGGGGTGAAGAGTCAGAGCCAGTAGAATCTACCACAGATGCCAAAAGTAGACACCGCCTCCCAGATTACCAGTCCAAGGGGCATCATACAATAAACATTCATGTAGTAAATATTTATTGAGCATCTACCATGTGCCAGGCACCAAGCTGGGCACTGGGGCTACAATGCCTAGGGTTCATGACCTCTGCCTTCAAGGTCCTAGTGCCCAGTTACTCTCGGAGATAGTTTGAATCAGTATCAGAGGAATGGATTAGCCAAGCTGCTGCCTCCCAGGGTATGGCCTTATAGGACTCAAAGTAGGGGAAGAAGATACAAATTAAAAATTGCCCCAAAATAATTCTAACAGGTAAGATGTATTAAGTGCCTATGGAAATGCTTTAGAAATGCTCTACATACCTCGTTTAATCCTCACAATAGCTCTTAGGGGTACAGAATATTTTGTACTCCCATTTTACAGGAAAAGAAACAGGTGCAGGGACGTTATGGATCAGAGTGTTCCCTTCTTGCCTGTCTCAGTTTACATTTTATGGATCTCCTCCTTTAGGTCGCATCCTGGGAGCCCAGCTGCCCCAGTATTACCAGGTCCTCACAGCTCCAGCTGTCAAGGTGAGGGGCTCCCCAGCCTCAGGCTGGACCTTGCAGTGAGGGGGCCTCTGCTCCCAAGGTAAGCCCTTCTCCTGGCTGTCTTGCTGTCCCAGGTGCTGGATCAGTGGTTTGAGTCTGAGCCTCTAAAAGCTACTCTAGCAACGGATGCTGTGATTGGAGCCATGACAAGTCCCTACATTCCGGGGAGTGGGTGAGTGTGGCAGGTGAGGTGGGGCAGCAGGAGTGGAGCAGATTCCCCCACGAGAGCGATAACTATCGTTCCTTGAGCTCACCCAGTGAGCCAGGCAGGAGCCAAGCACTTCACACAGGATTCATTTAAGCCTTAAAGCAACATCTGAGAGCTGTGGTTCAGAGAAGGGAAGTATCCTTCCCAAAGTCACACAGCTAGTAAGTGGCAGAGCTGATTTCCAGCCCAATTTGTCTGACCTACCCCCAACCCCACCCCGAGTCTTCCTTCTTAGCCACTACTCCCTACTGCTTCAGTAGAAACACCTCTGTCCTGCTTCCTGTGATATCTCAACATGAGTATCTTCTTCCCTGTCATCTATCTATCTATCTACCTACCTATCTGCCTACCTATCTATCATCTCTTCCCTTCCCACAAAGCCCCGTTGCCTGTCCCTCTCCCGCAGATCCTTTCCCTGGCTTCCAGGACTCACATACACACAGATACCTTCACATGGATGGGAAGCTGCCTTTCTCCTTGTGAGCGGGAGGTGTGCTGACAGCCTCATCCGAGAGGGGGCAGTCAGACACAGTGAAGTGTGTAGTTGCGGTATGATTTAATGAGCCCCTGTAGGAGCAGGAATGGAGGGGTGTGTGTGTGTGTGTGTGTGTGTGTGTGTGTGTGTGTGTGTGTGTGTGTGTGTTTGTGTGTTTTGTATGTGTGTTGTGTGTGCGTGTGTGTGTTGTGCGTGTGTTTTGTGTGTGTGTTGTGTGTGTGTGGGGGGGGGGGATAGAGGATGCTGCCAAGTCTTGGGCCATTTCCAGTGCACCAGAAGATGCAGCTAGAAGCTGTCAGTGTGGCTTATCTCTCAAGGGATAAGAGTACACTTTGGAAGTGGTTTTTCAACACACACTAAGCCAGCCCCAGATTCCCCAGGGCCATGGAGAAGTGGGAGTTGGCAGCAGTTGCAACATCTTGGCCAAGGTCAACCAGCCAATTTGGGTTTTCCAGTTGGGGTCTCTGGTCCTTTTCTCTGTGGGTGTTCAGGAGGCTTAGCTACCGCCCAGTTTGTGAAATGGACCTTTTAAGTCATTTGTTTTTTCATTAATTCTTTCAATAAATATCGATGGAGCACTTGCCTGGGGACTAGGTCCAGGGACACGGTAGTGAATGGGGTTGAAATCCTAATGGGGGAGGTAGACACAGAGCAAGGAGTGGAATGGAGAGCTGTGGGCACTGTAATGGTGGGGCAACGTGGTCCAGGCTCAGAGAAGCCCCCCATGAGAAA
Organism: Physeter macrocephalus; assembly: GCF_002837175.3. Lineage (NCBI taxonomy): Eukaryota > Metazoa > Chordata > Mammalia > Artiodactyla > Physeteridae > Physeter > Physeter macrocephalus. Next base: position 22,749 of record NW_021147066.1, read on the forward strand.
GAGATGTTTCATCTGAGACTCTGAGGACAGGAGGAATTAGCCAAATAAAAGAAGAGGGAGGAAGGGGCTTCTAGATTCTGGAACAGCATGTGCAAACGTAGGAGCTGCAAGTGGATTGTATGATCTATTCAAGGCACTGAGAGGTTTGGCTTAATAGGAGTGCGGGGTGTGTGGGGGGGTGTAGGGAGGGCCGAGGCTGACGAGCAGGCAGGAGCCCTGAAGGCCAGTTTTGGAGACTGGCCATCGCCCTCACAGCACCGACAAGCCAGTGAAGGCTTGAAAAGAGCTGAGTGACAGGAGCTTAGCTGAGTTTTGAGACTGGGCTCCAGGTTCTACGTGGAGGAAGGTCTACATGGAAGAACGAGAGGGAGAAGTTGGTCCAATTAGGAGGACGTTACTGCAGCAACTTAAGAAAGAGAAGAGAGTGGCCTGGGCCAGGGAGGAAGCAGCAGGGAGTGGGGCCTTGGAAAGTTCTTTGGGAGGCACTCGACCATGTAGGTGGTGAGGGCCTAGTAGGAGGCAAGACTGACACCCAGTTTTCTGTTGGTAACTGACGGTGCCATTCACTGGGATGGAGAAGACTGATGGAGAAACAGGTTGGGGAATGGGGACAAGGGGATGGGTTTAAGATGCCTGCCCAAAGCCATGCCAGTGGAGATATCTGTGGGTAGCTGGGCATACAGGCTGGCACTCAGGAGAGAGCCGGAGAGGCAGGTTTGGGCATCGCTGCCACATTGTTGGAACCAAAGCTCTGCCCCCAGACGTTTACAGGGGGAGAGGATGCAGAATGGGAAGCGAAGGGCTCTTTCAAGAGTCTCGAGCTCATTTAAAGGATAGTCGGGCAGGGCTGGATAGGGGCAGGGAGGGGCTGAAGATACAGGACGGGAAGGACTCTCTGCACCTAGAACTCTGAGGAGATTAAACCCCACCTCCAGCCACTGATTCTGATGATTTGTCCTCAGGTATGTGTTACTCCATCACGTGATGGGGGGTCTGGAGGGGACGCGGGGGGCCTGGGGCTACGTCCAGGGTGGCATAGGTGCCCTCTCTGACGCCATCGCAAGCTCAGCCACCGCACACGGAGCAAGTATCTTCACTGAAAAGGTGAACAGCCCCTCTACCCCACCCCAATTTTTGGCAAGGATCTTAGAATAGAACAAAGTCTCGGATTTGGAGGGTCCCTCATTTTACAGGGCTAGCTCTCCCTGATGGACAAGGCTGGGCTCAGAATCGAGGAGCTTGGGCTCTGCAGCCTGTACTGCTGCGAACAAGGTCCCAGTTCTTCTGCCTACCCCCTTTGAATTCACAGCCACTATCCCACATTTGGGCTGAGCCTTTGCATTGGAGGGGTGGGCTAACGCCTCACCAGGAGCTGCAGAGAATCGGGGCCGGGGTTGACGAGGCTGTGAGTGCCTAGGAGCAGCACGGACAGCAGAAATCCCCCAAGGCTCAACCTGCATTTCCCTGCCCGGGGACCCTGGGGGCTCCTTTCCGTGGCTTTAGACAGTGGCTAAGGTGCAGGTGAGCAGTGGCGGGCGCGTTCAAGGAGTCGCGCTGCAAGACGGCTCGGAGGTAAGGAGCAAAGTGGTGCTGTCCAGCGCGTCACCGCAGATCACCTTCCTGAAGCTGACGCCACAGGTGAGGCTGGGGGTGGAGGTGAGATGTCTGCCTGGGGTCGGTATGTGGAGGGATCAAGGGGACCAGGGCTGCATCAGGGTGGGATATGCGAGTGCCAAGTCTCTCCGGATGTGGGGAAATCTGTCTTCTCTCCTTACCTAACGGGCAGGGAGCAAAGAGCAAAGAAGCCTCACAGGTGAGGGGAAAGGTCCGGGGAGGTGAGGTGACTGAGGCCAGGCAGTTAGCAATTGGCACAGCCAGAGCTAGAACTCAGGTCTGACTTTCAAACCAGAGTTACTCCTGCAGCTTTCCTACTATCCTGATTTCTCCCCTCTAACCAGCTCTAATTCCACTGTTTGTGTCAGTGATCTGTTGCCACATGAGTGTTGCATAACAACCACACAGCTTCTGGGCATATAACAAGAAATACAGATTTAGCACACAGAGTGGTAGAAATCAGTTGATCTTGGCTGAGTTCAAGTGATCTGGGCTCACTCATGCACTCCTCCCGCAGCTGTGGGTCACTAGTGGGCCCTGCTGATGGCTGTGGCTAATCCAGCGGTCTCTGTCAGAATGTCCAGGATGACTCAGCTCTGCTCCATGTGTCTCTCATCCCCCGGCATGGTAGTCCAGAT
>NW_021147067.1:0-1692 GCF_002837175.3 Physeter macrocephalus
CGTGGGCATGATTGTGCCAGCCGGGGTGGGCAGAGCCATGGCCCCGTGGGCAGGCATTGGGGTCACCACTGTATCTCTGTTGGGGGCCAGTGGGCAGAAAGAGGCAGGAAGGTGGAGGTAGTAAGAAAGCCCCTCCCCCCAGCTTCACCCCAGAGCCCCCCAGCAAGCCGGCTCCTGTGCTGGCCCAGATGGACGGTTAGATGGACAGTCGAATGGACGGACAGATGCTCAGTTACTCTTCGGGAGAGGAGCCACGGGTCACTCTGACTCTCTTCTTTTTCCAGACAATGGCTACCGGGAGTGCCTGGCCAATGGCACCTGGGCCGCCCGCGTGAACTACTCGGAATGCCAGGAGATCCTTAGCGAGGAGGTGAGGCTCCGAGCCAGCTACCCTGTTGAGGGCTGGGCCTGGGCCCCTGGCACGGCTCTGCGCCTGCTACCAGCCAGTCGGATGGGAGAGCCAGAGGCTGGTGTCTCTGCCCTGCAGAGAAAATCCAACTGGGGAGCCAGAACTAGGCCAGCCCGTGAGTGGGCATCCTCAAGGGGGGGTGAGGCCAGAGGGCAGCGGGCAGGCCCTGACAGCGGGAGTTGAGTCTCCCTCCCTCCCTCCCTCCTTCCTAGCTCACTGGGACCGGTTCTCATCCGATTTCCACCCCACCCACTGGAGTGACACATCCAGGTCCAGCCAGGGTCCTGCGTTCGAATCCGGGTTGTGGGTGGGAGAAGCAATGGAGTTGGAAAAAGCCCTTGAAGAGCCTTTCAAATATTTAAATGTTTTTGAGAAAGGCCTTGCTTAGACACAAGACAAAATTCAAAAGGTACAAATGGGAAAACAAAAAAGTGTCCCTCCCAGTCCTGTCCCAGCCACTGGGCTCCCCCCATCAGAGGTAACCATTTTGCCAGTTTCTTAAGAGTTCTTCCAGAGACAGTCTCTGCACAGGCGAGCAATTACGTATATATATTCTTTTTTGTTTTTCACCCAAATGTTGCATATTATACACTTCGCTCGACACCTTGCTTTTTTCATATAATCATCCATCTTGGCGATTGTTCCGTATCAGTACGTAAAGAGCACCTTCATTCTTTTTTTTTTTACATTTGCATAATATCACATTGTACAGATGTTCCATAGCTTAGTTAACCAATGTTTATTCTCATCTTTGCTTATGACAAACAGTGGCGCGATGAATAATCTTTTAAGGGTGATGTTTGGCGGACGCACGGGCGTATCTGTCGTTCTGTGTCGCTGCTACCTCCGTCCCCCTTGTCTCCTCCCCTACATCTCCACCCCGCCCTTTGGTGGGTGCTGAGGAAGGTGGCGGTCATGGAGAGGGAAGAAGGGGTGAGCAGAAAGGAAAGGGCAGATGGGAGACGCCCCAAGTTGTCCAAGGGCCCCAGGCTGCTGGGGCGTGGGAGAGAGGGGCTGGTCTAGGCAGTTCCACGAATTCCAGTGCCTAAAAGATCTAAACTGGAAGGGACCTTGGAGACCCTCCATCCCATCTTGATCTGCCTGGTGATAAGAATCATCCAGAGCACTTGTTCAAATACAGGGCTACACCCAACATCCGATAAATCAAACTCTCCAAGGACAACCTGGGAATCTGTATTTTTTTTTTTTTTTTTTTTTTTTTTTTTTTGGTGTGCGGCCCTCTCACTGCTGTGGCCTCTCCCGTTGCGGAGCACAGGCTCCGG
>NW_021147067.1:1921-3707 GCF_002837175.3 Physeter macrocephalus
CCCGCGTCCCCTGCATCGGCAGGCGGACTCCCAACCACTGCACCACCAGGGAAGCCCTGGGAATCTGTATTTTTAACAAGTGCAGGGGGGAATGTGTGTGTGGGGGGTGATGGGGAAAAAGTGAGAAACTCTGATCTAGGGTAACCCGTTCACCTTACAGCAAGGGAGACTGAGGCCCAGAAAGGGGGAGTGACTCACACAAGGTTACACAGCCAGAGTGAGTCGGAGCCTGGACCCCGGGGCTTCGGAGGTGGCTCCGTTTGCCCAGAACCAGGTACTTGGTGTGCAGTGAGGTTGATGGTGGGAGAACAGCTTTCCCCACCTAGCACTCTGCCCCCACCCCCCCACCCCCCACCCCGCGCATGCCTTGGTTAGCCGCTCCCCCAGCCTGCCTGGCCTCACATCACTGAGATACTGGGGCTCTGCTCTCTCCTTGTAGAAGATGCAAAGGTAGGGCAGTGCTTAGCCCAAAGGAATGACACGCTCTTTAGTAGTGCTGCTTTGGCAGACGAAAGAGTTACTTGGAATGCAGGGCGAGAGGCTTCCTGGCATCTAATGTCACACAGGCCGGGCCATATGGTCCACCCCAGGCCGGGTGGGTTGGCCCAGCTCCCCAGTGACCTGACCTGAGCAAAGATAGCCCCCAGGTTGCTAAGCATCCACATGGTGAGCCAACCCCAGAAGTCCAGGGTTGGAGATGAAGGCATCCACCTGGACTGGGGGAGGAAAGTAAGGTTCCCATGTTGGGAAACGTAGTCGAACCAGAAGAGATGGGCTCGGATGGGGCTCGGGTGGGCAAGAAGACCACTCAGCGGAGTGAGGAACTCCCTCCTTACCTAGCACACAGTAGAGGCGGCAGGAGGATGGGAAAGGCAGGTCAGTGCTGTCTGCGGCTCTTAGGACCGCAGTTCACGCCCGGAGAGGGACGGTGTCGGGGAGCACAGCTAAGGCAAGAAGCCTGCAGCCCCTCCGTCGCACCCCACCCTGCGCTTTGATCGTCCTGCTGGGTCTGCAGGGCCTGAGGCTGACCACGTGTCTCCAAGTGGAGGTCAGATCACCAGCCTCCTGCCTTCGGACAGACACCCCTCGCCCACCCCAGAGGAGCGGGCGTCTGTCCCCTTCTTGGACATCACCAAGCTGGAGATGTCACAGCTGCCTTCAATCTCCCTCCCTGCATTGGAGCCTCCTGAATGTCAGAGGACATTCACGGTCCCCCAAATCTCTCCTGCTCTAATTTAAGCCCCTTCCTTCTAGTTGGCTGATGGGGGACACTCAGCAGCTCCCCTTGCCCCCAACACCCTTCAAAGAATCAGGGGCAGAGGCCCTTCTCCACTCTGCAGCCCCCACCCCTTCTGCCTGGACTGGGGTCTCTCCCTCTCTCCACCAGCGGGTTGGGGGGAGAAGGAGGATTAGGGGGCACCAGCTTCTCATCAGGCCTCTCTTAGGCAGTATAACGGGAACAGCACCGGCTTTGGAGGCTGAAGCTTTGAGGTTTGGATTCTGGTTCCAACACATGTGCTGTGTGACCCTGGGCAGGTAACTCAGCCTCACTAAGTCTCAGCCTCCTCGTCTGAAAAAGGCCGGAGAGCAGTTCAGCCTGCCTCCTGGGGGAGGGAGGGCGGTGTCCGCCTGCGTCTTGGCCTGTAGAGGGCGCTCCATCTATCCGCCACCCCTCGGCCTCATCACCTGAGCTCAGGGGAGGCTGTTGTGTGCACCAGGGAGGGGGGATGGTTGGGGGGGGGGTCACCAGCCATCGGGCACCCCCGATGGGGTCACGGGCACCCCC
>NW_021147067.1:3778-11756 GCF_002837175.3 Physeter macrocephalus
GGGGCGGGGGGGGGGGGGGGGGGGGGGGGGGGGGGCCACCAGCCATCGGGCACCCCCGATGGGGTCACGGGCACCCCCGTTCGTCTGGTTGCAGGGCTCACCCCCACCCGGGCTGCCCCGCCCACCCTTTCCCCGGCAGCCCCCGCTGGCCCCTTTGCCTAGCACTCTGGGTAATCAGTTAATTTAATTAGTGAAGATGCCATCCCCTTCTGCCAGACCCCAGCCTCGCCAGACCCCTCCCCATTCCCAAGACTCCCCGTCCCCTCCTGGAGCTACTGTGAAAGAGGAAGAGGAAAGTCGCCAATGAACCGAGCAGCCGATTTCTCAGCTCTGGGCCCCGACTCAGCCCTAATTAAGCATCAGCGCCCCAGGAACTGCAGATAATGGATTCGCAGAACCACTGCCTGTGAAATGAGACTTGTGAGGGCGCCCAGAGGCCAGGCCAGGGAGGAGACCTGCCCACAGCCATCACCAGCAGGGGACAGGCCCCCAGCCGGGGAGCTTGCTTCATGCATGGCCCAGCCCCTGCACTGACCCACCCCACCCCGGTACCAGCCTGCACCCTCCCCCCCAACACACTTGTCTCCCTCCACTGCAGAGACACCCCAAACTGTCCCAGACAGCTCTCCCGTCCCCCCCACCGCTCCCTTGACCCTTGCACACACTCTGCTTCCCTCCCCTACACTGGGGAGCCCTGGCCTCCGGCACATCCCGGGAGGGCACACACTTTGATGGGACGTAAAAGGGGCTCTGGGGGTGTAGGCTCGTGGGCCTGCGTTCACTGCTCGCAGAGGGGGTTGGTTGGACCAGGGCTTCTGGAATGCTTAGGAGTCATCTGGACTTCTTGCCAAAATGGAGATTCTGACTCGGTGGATCTGGGGTGGGGCTGGAGGGTCTGCGTTTCTTAAGGTTCCTGCAGGCTCCTAGGTGATGCTGGCCGATGCTGGTCTGGGGACCACGCTTTGCGGGGGAGCAAGGGGCTGGAGTGCCCAGGGCGGGGTGAGGGAGTAGCTCAGGAAACCCAGGCGGAGAGGGAGAGCCTCAAAATGGGGTGGACGGGGGTGGGAGAGAGGCTGGGGCAGTGGGGACCAGGAGGGGAGAACCCGTCATGCCAGCCTGAAAAGGCGTCAGGACAGGTGTGACGCTGCCGCCACTCGGGACCAGGTGTGCGTCGCAGAGAGTCTGGTCAGAATTACTTATTGGATTCTGGTCGTGAGGGGGCAGAGGAGTGGCTTCTGCCCCGTGCCACACTGTGCCACCCTCTTCAGGGTACTTACCTGCCAGTCTCTGGTCTCCAGGCTGGACAAGGACAGAGTGCTGGTCAGGTCCCCAGGGACTGGCTGTGTCCATGCGTCCTTCAGGCATCCCGGCTGCCTCTGCAGTTAACGGTGGCTTTCTCTCAGGAGGTCGCCGACTGTCTCTCAGGGTGTCATCAGGATCTCTTGGAGTGTCACTGGGCGTCTCTTAGGATGTTGCTGGCTATTCTCTCCGGGTATCATTGAACACCCCTCAGGGTATCGCTGACCAGCTCTTGGGGGTGACTGGCCATCTCTCCTGGTGATGCCGGTCATCCCGCGGGGTGACACTCTCTCCAGCAGTCTTCTCGGGCTCTCGCTGCACCGTAACCCCCCAGCTGCCTTGCTCTTTCTGTTTGCATCAGGCTGACGTGGCAGGTGAGAGCAGGGCTGGGAGCCAGCCTGGGCCCTCCAGCTCGAGGAGTCAGGCAAAGGTGGTCCCCTGCACGGTTTGGCCCAATTCTCCCCTCTCAGCCTCAGTGGAGAAAACCCCTCTTGAGCCCCCAACTTCCCCGTAGAAGCTCCCTGAGAATTCTGGGCCCAGGACGAAGAGAGTGCTTCTGTTTTCAGTCCCTGCTTATCCCCCAAGAAATGTACCGCGGGGACAGAGGAAGGAGGGCCTTTAAGGCCACGCAGACCTGGATGCCGATGCTGGGCTGATTATGCAGCCCTTTCAACTGGAGAAACGGGGACAGAAGGACAGTCTCAGAGGGCAGTTGTGAGAAAGAAAAGCGGTGATGTCTGTAAAAACCCTGGTGCAGTGCCCAGCATACAGTCGGTGCTTAATAAATGACTCATGCCACCCCACACCAAAGGACCCCGCTCGGCCTGCTGTGGGGGGCAGTGAAGGGCCTCCCTGCACACTCTGCCCACCTGGGCCTGTGCGTGAAGCTGGGGCATCACACCGTTCTGGGCTCCACAGACTCTGCCATTACCCAGGGGCTTCACAGCATGGATCTGTGGACAATTTAATAAGAGGAAATTAAATACCAGTTCCAGACAGGCTGGATGTGTGCATATCCGCTGGAGTCTCTGGACTCGGCATCTACCACCAGGCACTCAGAGACGCTACCCCGCGGCCCCCCGCATTTATATGATGGCAGTGACTACCTTCTGCACCTCCCGCCCTCTCTCTCCACTGCCATTTACACCTCGCGGGGTCTCAGCGCTTCAGAGCCTGAGCTGCTAGTGTGATTTCCTGTCATGTTCCTGAAAGCTTCTTCCAGGAAACCCAGCCCCTAGAACAGAGCTGCGCCTGGGCCTTCTGGGCCTCAGAGCTTCTTCGGTGAGGATGCCCCTTCAGAAGGGGGAGAGCGGGGGCTGGGAGAGCAGGGGAGGGAGGGCTTCACCCCTTCTCAGATGCCTGTTAGGTGTCCTGCTTCAGAGGTGCACCCCTTTTCCTCGGGTGGGTGAGTTTAGGCCTCAGTTTCCTCATCTGGAAGATGGGTAGGGCTGGACTTGATCCCTTGGGACCAGTTCTGATGCCCGTGGATTCTGTAATTCCGACAGGAGGGTCCACGGAGAGCCAGGAGCTCTGGTGGCTCTGAAAGGGTGCACAAGTCTCCTGCGAGCTTGTCTTTTTCTCAATACTTGCCAGTTTCCGGGCATCATCGTGCCCATGCCCCACCCCAGAACCTGGAAAGGGTGAGGGAGGGAGGGGTTACCAGGGACCCTCCCCTCGCAAAAGCCAGTGCCTTTCCAACATCCATTTTTCCTTCCTGCACTCGACACACAGTTCCCAGCACTCCACCGTGTGCCACACTCTGGCTCTTTAGCCCCTGCCCTCTTGGGACCTACAAAAGGGTGAAGGGGGCCTTTGCTCTCGCGGGGTCAGGAGTCTGCAGAGAGCTGGGCCCTGGAGACCCCAGTCCACCATCATGGGGTGGGGACCCATCTTCTGCCTCAGCATCTTGTCAATCTGCACAGGAAGGTGAGAGGTGGTTTGAAGCCGAGTGACCTTGAACGAGTCCGTGTACTTTGGGGCCTGTTTTTCTGCAAAATAAGGTACAGACCCCCTACTGGCTCTTCCCCCCGTGTTGCCTTGAGGGTTTGAGAAGATAAGAGATACGAAAATACTCTGGAGGGAATTCCCTGGCAGTCCAGCGATTAGGACTCCGAGCTTTCATCACTACCGAGGGCCCGGGTTCAATCCCTGGTCGAGGAACTAAGATCCTGCAAGCCGCGCAGCGCAGCCAAAAAGAAAAAAAAAAAGAAAGAAAATACTCTGTAAACGGGAGGGCTTCCACACTCATGGAGTGAACTTTGATTGGAAAGGGGCCTGCCGCGTTTCCCAGCTTCCATCAGTGTATGAAATGAATTAAGTAGTAACATTGGGAACTTTGTTTTAGTCCTGGGAGAGGACCCCATTGACTTCAAGCAGACCCCCTGGGCCAGGGGTGGGAACTGGGAAGCAAGTTATAGAGCCTAGAGAGGTTTTTTTATGGTTTCTAATGATTCTGTGGATGCTAATTCACAGCAACTGCCCTCTCCCTTCCTCGCTGATAGAGAGCGGGCCTCAACTGCAGCGGGAGGGATTTAGGGGTGATGGAGAAGATGGTGGCTCAACTCAGAAGCGGGGGGAGGAGAGAAGTCCTAGAGGGTTGGTCTGCACCCACAGGGGCCACCTGGTGTTGGGACTGAATGGAAACGTGAACATGAGAGAACATCCGTGAGCCGTGCATGTGTGTTCGTGCACACGGAGTGGGGAACCCTATGTGATATGGAGATTCAGGTTAACTGATATTTTCCCCACAGCACGGAGCAGTGCACAGAGCATGGGACTGGGGGACAGACAGACAGACATAGACTCAAATTGGACGGCACTGCTCTAGGGCAACACCTCACACATAGCAGGGGCTCAGGAAGGGATAACTATTGCTATCATGGTCCACTTTGTCCCAGGCACCTGTGGGGGTGGGCTGTCCTGGCACATCCAGTGGGCACAGGGGCACAGCTGTGAAGGAGCCTCACCTCTGTCCCTCTCTCCTGCCTCAGAAGAAGAGCAAGGTACACTACCATGTTGCCATCATCATCAACTACCTGGGCCACTGCATCTCCCTGGTAGCCCTCCTGGTGGCCTTTGTCCTCTTTCTGCGGCTCAGGTGAGGAGGCCCTGGCACTGTCCCCCGCCCCACCCCCCAGGCCTTGAGCAGGGGGGAGAAGTAAGATACAGGAGGCAGTAGTGGGCGGGGGGAGTCTTGCTCCCTCACCTCAGTGGGAGCAGGTGACAGACATAGATGTCCCAGCTCTCTTGGAACCTCTGGCGGGGTCACTTCTGCAACCCTGCCCGGTGACTGCAGAGGGGAGGGGGATGGCCAAAGCCCAGGCTCACCTGTGTCACCCACACCCAGGCCGGGCTGCACCCATTTGGGAGACCAGGAAGGTGGAGCCCGCTTTGGGTTTGAAGCTGCCTGGGCCCAGCACAACTGCCAAGGATGCAGGTGGCAGTGCCAGCCAGGTCTGTGCCAGGAAGAGGGGCTGAGCATCAGGGCTGAAAGCTGGGAGGGAGGCATATTGTTGGAGGCCTTTTATGTTTTCTGAGCCTCAAACTTGGAGCTACAGAGAGGGAAGGGTGCTCATGGGAGAAGGGGCATCCCTAGTAGCCAAGCAGCCCCTGGTCCCTGCAGCATTGACCATGTGGCAGGCTCTGTCCCGGAGCTTAGGTCTGGGTGGGCCACAGTTAGGAAGGGACCTGTGGGACATCAGGAGAGCCGCTGCTGCCACCTCCCAGTGTGACTTAGTCAGCCCGCCCCGCTCGGAGCCTCGGTTTCCCCATTCATACATCTGGGCTGGAGTGATGCTGGTGACCTAGCCCTCATCTTCTCTCTCCTCCTCTTCCGCCTGTCACCCACCCTCCCCTGCTGCCCACAGGAGCATCCGGTGCCTGAGAAACATCATCCACTGGAACCTCATCTCGGCCTTCATCCTGCGGAATGCCACGTGGTTCGTGGTCCAGCTCACCATGAGCCCAGAAGTCCACCAGAGCAATGTGGTGTGTCCTGGAGGGGCAGACCCAGGGTCAGAGGAAGGGTCTGGGGGGGGCTGCCTTTGCAGAGGAGGGTCCGGAGCCCACAGCGCAGGAGTGGACCCTGGGGGGTGCCCCATCCTGCCGGGAGGAGGCCCCAGGCCTGGGGTGGCTGCCGCTCCGTCCCATCCCCCCTTGCTGGCTAATCATCGCCTCTGATGGGGTGGGCGGCAGGGCTGGTGCAGGTTGGTGACAGCCGCCTACAACTACTTCCACGTGACCAACTTCTTCTGGATGTTTGGCGAGGGCTGCTACCTGCACACAGCCATCGTGCTGACGTACTCCACCGACCGGCTGCGCAAGTGGATGTTTATCTGCATCGGCTGGGGTGAGCGGGCCAGCCCCCTGCCCTGATCCGCCATCCTCTCCCCACCCAGACTCGGACAGGCTGGCTGGGGGCCTGAGACTGAGGCCAGGTTAGGGTGGTGGGGTGTGCACACAGCCCTCGGCCCCTACTTGGGGGGCAGGGACGACGGGAACATCTTAAAGGAGGCATGATAGGCCAGTGAGTACCTGGGGAGGCCCTGCCCGCCTCTAGGCCCTGGGCTGCGCTGGGGTCTTCCAGGCCTGCCTCCCCCAGACTCCACCGACAGGTCCTGTGACAGCCGGTCTCTCCCCCAGGTGTGCCTTTCCCCATCATCGTGGCCTGGGCCATTGGGAAGCTGTACTACGACAATGAGAAGTAAGTCACCTCCTCTTCACTGCCCTCAGGGCCCCCTGAGCCCCGAGATCCAGGCTTCCAGCCCCTCTCTGCCTGTTGCTCCTCAGGGACCTTCAGCCATGTCACCTTCCCTGTCAGGGCCACAGTTTCTCCATCCACATAGGGAGGGTGCTGGGGGTCAGATTCAAACGGAGTCTCCGTAACAGTGTTCTGCCTGAGGTGGGGCTGGACAGGCAGGTCCAGGCTCTTTTATCTGTCTCGGGCTTTCACCACAGGCAGAACAGCCTTAAAGGTTACTGGCAGTCCCTGGAGCCCAACCACCCAGGTTCTGAATTGTGGCTTCCATCATTAAGTAGCTTTATGACCTTGGGCTAGTTACTACAGTGTGCCTCAGTTTCCTCATCTGTAAAATGGGCATCCTCATAATAGTGCCTCCCTCAAAGTGTTGTGGGGATGACATGAGTTAATATATGTTAAGCATTTAGAATAGAGTCTGGCACATAGTAAATGTCATATAAATGTTTTCTATTAATAAAGACTTGTTTTAACGAACGATTCCATTGATTTAATAGGAACTGATCCAGACAATCTCAGAGACTCCTTCCAGCTCTAAAGTCCTGAGGGGCTGTACTTAAATGGAAGTAGGTGTTCCCAATCACCCCTGAAAACTGCACTTCCACTGCAGTGCTTCTCAGCCTTGGCTTGTGTTAGAATCACGCAGGAAGCTTTAAAAAAGTACCGATGCCCAGGTTTGACCTCCAGAGAGTTGGATGTTATTGGTCTGGAGTGTGGCCTGGTCACCAGGATTTTTTAAACCTGCCCAGGTGATTCTAATATGAAGCTAAGACTGAGAACCACTGAAAAAGAGAGGCAGAAAAAGTGGACGTAGATGGCCAGGGGAGGTGCCAGGATCTTCTTTGCCAAAGTGTTCTCAGGAACCCACTGTCTGACTGGGGTTCCAGGCGGCCTCCATCACCATGGCTATTCCTCTCCACCCCTGACGAGGAGCCTGGGAAATTATATTCACATTTAGGAAGGATCAAGGTGATCCCTCCTGACTCCGGCCCAGCCTGGCTGGCTCTCTCTGCATTTGCACAGCCGGTGGAATGGGGGCCTGAACTGGGAGTGGGGGGCAGCTGACAAGCAGGACTGGGGGCTTGGCAGTGATTCCAGAATGGTGGCCTGCGTCTCAGAACAGGAGCATTGTAAATCCTGGGCGATGGAGCCTCTATGCCTGCAGGTGTGAAGGTGAGTACAGGGAAGGAAGAACAGGTTTCAAAAAGCTGTCCAGTGTGTGTGTCTGGGCGCATCTTGGAGCAAAAAGGATGGCTGAGCGCAGAGGAAAGTTGGTCTGAGCGTCTCTGGAGCTCCACCTTGTGGTAAGATGCTGACACTGCAGCAGAAGGTATCCAGGTGTGAGACCTGAGAGAGACCTTGCAGGCTCTGGGGCCAAGGACTGGACCTGGCCCCAGGACAGCTTGCGTTTGGTCTGCACCGTGTCTTTTGAAAACTTGAATTGCTTCCAAACTTTGAAAAAGTCAAGAGGTTTCACATAAAAATCTCAGTTTACTGTTTATGGAAGCATGCTGAGATCTTGGTACTGTGGATCTGCATGCCCGAGGGTCCATCATCTCCGCACAAGGACATGGGACTTCCTATGTGCCTCATCCCAACCCACTCCCCAGACCTCCCTAGGTCTTGCTGGAGGGAAACTCAAGAAAACGAAAAGCAATTCTGCCTCTCACGACAGGTGGAACCTGTAGAGTCTCTGCCTCTAGGTCGTTCAGGCCGCCATTAAACAAATTCAGAGATTGTTAGCTACTGAGTGTCACTGCATGACATGTGCAGGGCAAGGCCCCCCTCATGGGCGTGCACCAGAGACACAGTGGGGACTGAGGGGAGCAGTGTGTGTTGGACCCATGCCTGTTCTATTCAGTGGTCTTTTTTTTTTTTTTTTTTTTTGTACGCGGGCCTGGCCTCGCTGCAGCGTGGCCTCTC